>NC_056749.1:286543465-286828465 GCF_019279795.1 Protopterus annectens
AAAATTAATTCCTTAAATGAATATGGCATTAATGATTTGCTAAGGCACAAGTACCTTCCACAGTTTCCTAAATGCTATGTGCATATAAAGGTAAGACTTAATAACACTGAGGATGTGTGTTTTTCATGTCAGACATTGGATAATATGCTTACTATTAGTTGTAGTAGTTCCAGACTTACCAGTGATGATTCATAGGCTCATAGTGTTTACTAGGCTTACAACCACAAGGGCTTTTTTAAGCCTAGTCATACGTCCCAAATCTCTGACAAGCAAGGGCGCCCGCAGGCAGGTTCAAGGGGGTACACTTGCACCCCCCTGGAACTGGCTGACCAAGAGATTAATTTTCTCTTAATTAAAAACAAATAATAATAATTTTTTTTGAGCGTTCTTCTTTAAGAATGCCCTTTGCATCCAGTTTACATCTTCATCTTCCGATAGCGTGGGGAATTTGAATTTCGGAAGTCGTTTGGACTGCAGATGAAGAAGGTGCAAATAGGTAAGCAAGGGTACTGGAGCCACTGAGCGAGGGGGAGGAAGCACTTTTTGACTTGTCTAGTCTAGTCCTGTGGGCAGCGGAAATACAAAAACTCATTGTCTAGGAGGACTGGAAGCCTTGCGTGTATCTGCATCATGTATTTATGCCAAACACAAGTTAGGTGTGAATTTCCGTAACGGATATATTATATTGGCCATAAAGATCGTTTCCTCTCTCACACTCTGAGAAAAGGATAATGCCACCCAGCCTGAGTGATTTTCTAGCAGTTGTCTTCTTTTCACAGGTCAACAGGTAGAGAATATGCTTTGAAAATTATCAATAAAAGCAAATGCAGAGGAAAAGTAAGTTAATATTCCTATTGAGGTCACACAAATAAGTAAGTTTTACATTTATTAGTAAGCTGCTCCTTAGTAAATACATTTTTGAAATAAAGTCTGAATTGCATAAAATGAATAAAATAAAGGGAAATGACCGCATTTTCACAAAGCATATGTATTTCTTATTAAGCAAAGATATTTGAGTTATCAGAAGTGTACAAAGTGTTTACATGTTTGTATAGTGTTACAGTAACGGTATTTCACAAAGTACAGCCATTACAGAGCATATTTTGCAAGGTACGGTATTTTGAAGAATTTATTTTACATTTGAATGTTGTTACAAGCTCACAGAACAGTTTGCTAGTACATAATTACAAGGGCCATATTTCCAGTGTGTTTGTATATACATTGTGGGCATGGCAGATGGATTTTGAAAACCCAGTGCACTTGTGTTTGACAGTAATATTGCTGAGAACTGGAGAGTATCTGAGCAAGAGTATGACATTTTCATACAGGCTGCATTTTCTAGTAAAGATGACCTTACAAAGACATTTATTCTGCTTAATTTAGCTGGGTCAGAAGCCATTAAAAGGGAACACTCATTTGTATATGCACCTACTATCTATACTGGAGAGGGGGGAAACCGTCATATTGTTGTACCAACTCAAGGGAGCACCTGGAGTGCTTAAAACGTAAATTTAGAGAAATGTGTAACCCCCCAGACACATTTTACAATGGTAAGGCACTTTTTTTACATAAGGGATCAAAAGCCTGGTGGAACTTTTGCAGCATATATAACTGACCTGAGAAATAAGGCTAAAACATGCAGATTTAGTAACTTAAGGGATGAGTTGATAAAGGACAGCTTTGGGTGTGGTATAAAAGATGATGTTATGAGAAAGATTTTGCTTCATGACCATGATTTAACTTTGAATAAGGCCATTGAGATTTGTGAGATATATGAGCTCACAGAAAAGCACACAAATATGCTTATGAATGAGATCAACTCTAGAAGGCATAGTAACAAAGCTCATGTTGATGGTATGCAACATGTGGTAGCAACTGTAACCCCTGCAGCACTCACTGGTAAACCTCAGAACTTTCTAGCAAATTCCAGAGTTCGCACTGTCTCAGTGAAGCATAAGAGTGAGTCAGCAAACTCAAAGTATGGGCCCCCACCCACTTTCATTGCCAACTGTCATAATTGTGGTGCAAGCCATGAATCTAAAAGGAAGAAATGTTTATCTTTTGGTCAACAATGCCACAAATGTAATAAATGGAATTATTTCAAAAGATTTTGTATACCAAAAGGCCTGCATTCTTTTATTAAAAGGGTACATTTTAAGAAACAAGTTGATCTATTTGGCAGTGGCAAGCCTACTCATTATGCTGATGGTGCGTCAGTGCTTCATGAAGCAGTCAAGGAAGTAGATTTAAGGGCCAAGAATTAAGTATTTTGTACTGTTCAAATAAATGACAAACCCATAGAGCTCAAAGTTGATACATGTTCCAAGTGTAATGTTATGCCAGCAGAAACATTTGCAAGAGTATGTAAAGGTGAAAGGCTTGATTTGGCAAGGTGTGTGAAACTTGTTGCTTGTGAAGGTGAAGAAATTCAAACTGATGGTTCAGCAGTGCTTTCATGTTACTTCCTGCAGAGCAGAAGAAGCTGCAACTTATTAGTTTTTGTGGTCAAGAGGCACGTGACACGTTCAGTCATTATTAGGGCTCAGAGACAGTATGAAAATAGGACTGCTTTCATTTTAACCAGGACATCCATCATGTTAGCTTAAAAGACAACTACTCTAATTTTGTCCAGTACATTTTTATTACCTATGTTGATCTTTCCGAGACAAACTAGTCAGACCTCCAGTTGTGTATTGCATGAACTTAGACCCAGAGATCAGTTACTTATCAGGGCAGCATATAAAGTTCCAATAGCCATGCAGGACAGAGTCAAAGCCAAGTTAGATAAAATGGTGTGACAAGGTGTGATTTGTGTAGTTGAAACTCCAACTGAATGGGTATCTTCCATGGTGGTAGCTCATAAGAAAAGTTCAGACGACATCAGGATATGTATTGACCCACGAGATTTTAACAAAGCAGTTAAAAGACCTCATCATCCAATGCACACATTCAAAGAAGTTGCAGCTTTGATGCCAAATGGCAATATTTTTTCTGTCCTAGATGCTGAGAGTTCATTTTGACAAATTCAGCTGGACAAGAAATCATCATTGGTCAATATTTTCACGACTCCATCTGGCAAGTACGGATTTTTAAGAATGCCATTTGGGATAAATTCTGCAAGTAAAGTCTTTCAATGTGCAGTGGAGCAAATTTTTTCTGGGTATCCTTTGTGCTATTATAGTAAACGACATACTGGTAGGAGGTTGTGATGAAGTAGAACATGACAGTAACCTCAGAAAAGTCCTAGAAAAGGCACGTCAAGTGAATCATTAGCTTAACCCTCACAAATGCAAATTCAGGTTATAAGAAGTTACTTACGTTGGTCATTTATTTACTAATACAGGCTTACAACCAGACCTTTCGAAGCAAACAACCATTCTCAAGATGCCAGCTCCAGACAATGTTGAAGCTCTGCAACACCAAAGAGCATTTGAGGTCCTGAAAGAGAGAATTGCTATCCCACCTACTCTCAGATACTATGATGTTCACAAACCAGTAACACTTTCCTGTGATGCTTCAAAATGTGTTCTTGGTGCAGTCATTCTAGAAGAGGATCATCCAGTTGCCTACTTATTGGGAACTTTTACCCACACTGAGATGCATTAAGTCCAGATTGAGAAAGAGCTTTTGGCAATTGTATTTGCAAGTTCAAAGTTCCAAGATTATGTTTATGGTAGACCTCTCCAGATCAAAACGGAACACCGACCATTAGTCACAATCTTGAGAAAACCTGTGCATTCAGCTCCAGCCAGACTGCAACATATGCTGAGATTACAAAAGTACAATTTCAATCTTGTCTATAAGAATGACAAAGTTCTTTATCAGCTTATCCAGAAAACCAGAAATACCACAGAACAGCAAGAGGATGAGAACCTTGATTTTGAAGTCATGGAAGTGAGAAATTTTTCTTCCACACATCTTGATGAGCTGAGAGATCACACAACCACAGATTCAGTTTTACAAAGGCTCAACTACTTTATCAATCAAGGATGACCATCAAAGCAATGTAGTTTACCTCAAGAAGTGCAACATTGTTTTCCATACAGGGATGAAATTTTGTCTGACAAGGCATCATTATGAAAGGTCTGAAAGTAATTGTTCCAAAGTCCTTGTAAAAAGAGTACATTACTGTTTTGCATTGTGGTCACCCAGGAACTGAATCTACCAAAAGAAGTGCAAGAGGGCTTGTATTTTGGCCTCCTGTCACAAGATACTGAGAGAACACTTTCATCTTGTTCAGTGTGTAACAGTACAAAGCCACATCAACAGAAGGAACCAGTTCCACTTGACCAGATTCTGGAACTACCTTGGTCAACAGTAGCCAGCAAAATGTTCGAGTGGAACGGTCAACATTATTTGGTGTTAGTAGACTTTTACTTCAATTGGTTCGAGATTGACCTGCTTCCTAACCTAGCATCCAGTAAAGTCATTACTAAGATGAAGCATCATTTTGCTGTGGTTTACCTTTTCATCGTCAATCCCAATATGGGAAAAATGGCTTCCACGAATACTGAAGTGCGAATGTCGAATTCCAAATAAGCGAACGACAAAACGTCGCCCCTTTTTGACCCATGGTAGCACCGGTGTGAAGATGTGTGGCATGGCCGGAAATGTTGAAATTCGACATTTAAAATATTTTGCGGTTTTGGTTTGCTTAAATGAGTCAATTAAGTGGCCGGTCAACAAAGTATGGTCGACGATATAAAGGTAAACCTTTTGCTGTACATGGTAGTCCACACAAAGTTATTTCTGACAATGTCACACAGTTTACAAGACAGCAATTCAAAAGATTTGCTGAAGAATGGGACTTTACTCATGTCACAAGTAGTCCAGAGTACCCGCAGTCAAATGGTTTGGCAGAATGACAGTGCAAAGTGCAAAACAGTTACTAGAGAAGTCTAAATGAGATAATAGTGATGTTTTCCTGAATTTCTTGAATCTCAGAAATGTCCCTCATGATAGACATCTTGGTTCACCTGCTTAGAGACTTCTGTCGAGAGAAACCAGAACCACATTACCAGTCAGTAATCAGTTGCTGGTTCCATGTGTCATGAACAACAGATCAGCAAAAGCCAATATATTGAAGAAGTGCCTATCCCAGAAGTCCTACTATGATAAGACTAGCAAACTGCTCAATCCATTATGAGAGGGAGAATTGTGCAAATATCTAAAGGTTATGATTGGATTGGTGTCATGAAGAATATTGGTCCAGAGCCAAGATCATGCATTATAGAATCAGAAGGAGCAACTTTTATGTGGAGATGGAAGCATTTGAGGCTGGTGTCTGAGCCTATACCACAGCAGATAACCTGTGAGGAAGACTCAAAGTGAGTTGCCTGGTTTTCCAATTCCTGAGGAAGTTCCAGAGGACATTTCTGTTCCTGTGATGAATCTAGAAGTTCTTGATAGAGTTGTGCACCACAGACTGTCCCTGTTGCTAAATTTGCTGTTAAGTTTGGTCCCAACTGGTATGTTACGAGATATGGTCGAATCTCTAAACCCTGTAGGCAGATATAGGTTCATAGGTAGGTACTAGGCTATCTGCCTTGGGCCCTTTATAAGCCTAGCCAAAAATGACCCCAGGCTTTCACCACCCAAGAAAATTATTTTCCTTTGCACCTGTCAAGCAGTGCTGAAAAAGTGATTCCCGGGGTGAATTCTCTATTTCCCATCCAGTCGTCAAGGTTTTTCTTAAAGAGTGCCAATGAGGAGTTTTGTGTGACATGAATGGGTAGTTTGTTCCAGAGTATGGGAAGTCTCTGGGACAGGAATCTATCCCTCCAGCATATTCTGTTTATTGTGGTGACAAGGTTTAGGTCCCTGGAGAGTTTGGTTTGTAGAGATTGGGATTTCCTTAAGTGTAGCATTTTCAACAGCTCTGGGTTTGACACAGCTTTGTATGTTAGGCAGAGATCGCCTCTGAGTAGGCGATATGTGATGGAGTAGAGCTGGAGTTTTTTTGCGATGGTCTGTGTATGGGATCTGTTTGAGGCCAGTAATCCTCTTATTGGGGTATTTCTGTGGCCTTTCCAATTGTTGTAGGTGTCTTGTGAGATACATGCCAAATGGGGCACTGTACTCTATAATGGGTCTGATGAGGGATGAGCAGAGAGGAACAATGACCTCCTTTTTTCTAGAGGAGAACCCTTTTGTGATGAGGTGTGTCATGTAGAAGGATTTCCTGACTACTGTGGTGATGTGGTTATCAAAGGAGAGACTACTGTCCACCTGTGTCCTGAGGTCTCATCACACTTTCAGTCTTTAGTGAGCTATCGCCTTATGTGGTAGTTCATGTGTACCGAGTTTTTCCCAAAGGGGATGACAATGCACTTCTTGGCATTGAGCTTGAGGCCATGACTTTGACACCAAGTATCTGTCTCTGTGAGGCCCTTTTGTAGAATTTCTCCATCATTTTGTGATGCTATTATAGCTCCCAGTCTGCAGTCATCTGTGAACTTTTGTTAGCCAAAGACCTCCTGTGTTGGCCTGCACTTCAGAGAAGTAGATGCCGAATAGGAGAGGACCCAGGACCAAACCTTGTGGTACTCCACTTGTCACTGGTCTGAAGTCAGACTTGGAGTCGGCTACTTTTACTGTGTGGGTTCTGTCAGTGAACCAGTTGGCCACCCATCTTGTGACATAGTGAGTTTATCTATAATTCCAAAGTGGGGGATGGTATCAAAAGCCATGGCGAGGTCAAGATAGGCTGTGCGCACTACCTTGCCCTCGTCTATCACTCTAGTGACTGCTTCAAAGAAGTCAATCAGGTTTAGTAGACATGATCTACCTTTTACAAACCTAAACAGAGTGGGATACATGGTTTGGAGGTTACCTATGCCTTCGTTTATAAGCTCCAAGATGATACGTTCCATGGTCTGGCTGACCAGGCTCGTCAGGCTAATGGGGCAGTAGTTTCCAGGGTCCATGGTGTCACCCCCTATGTGGAGTGGGATAACCATTGATCTGCACCATTCAGTAGGCACATAGCCTGAGGTGAGGCTATTATTGAACATGGTACTTAGATGGGGTGCCAGTTCATTCTGTAGTTTGTGCAGTACGCAGCCTGGTATGTTGTCTGGTCCCATGGATGCTGTGTTCTTGGCTTTGGAGAGAGCGTCTTTACTTGTTCATCCATGATTACAGGGACTTTGCATTCTTCAATAAATGGCTCTGGCAGGTCTTGAACCCAGGACCCTGTACACTACAGTCAGAGCAATGTACCACTACACCATTTGAGATGATATGATATGAAACAATTTAGACATGAACATTGTGTTTTGTTTCTAATGTATGTAATAATATATGTCTAGCTCTGATACTGCTTTGTATTAATGGCACTCTTTTTAAGAGGAAGGATGTAGCTCAATGTTTTTGTGTATACCTTTAAGAAGCTATCCAAGTGCTTGCACAAGTGTATAAATACTGAGCATGTGTGAACCTGTCATTTTCTAGTTAGCTGTTGAGATGTAAGCATGTATGCATGTAAGCTCTGTTTGTTAACTAATTCATTTGTATTTAATGATGTTGCTATCCATTCTGATGTGTTTCTGAGGCTTCTTGTTATATGTATTACAGATGAAGGAATGACAATATCTATCTATCTATATATATGTATATATATATATATATATATATATATATATATATATATATATATGGGTTCACTTCAGTTCACTGAACTTTCAATTCACTGACTTTCATTTTACTGACACCATTTCACTGAAATTCATTTCACTGATACTTCATTTCACTGAAAGTTAATTTCACTGACAACTATTATTAGCAATAAAATGGAATATTCCCCCTTCCCCACTGTAGTGCGACCCTGGAGTTAGAATATATAGTTGGGGGGGTGTGGGGTGCAGAGCCCCCTACAGCGGGGGGTGTGTGGGGCGCAGCCCCCCACTTCATTTCATATGATATTCTTACATTTTGATATAATATTGCTTAGTAAAAGAAAAGTGGCCACCACCCCGATGTGGGGGCCTCTGCCCCCCACACCCCCCTAACTATATATTCTAACTCCAGGGTCGCACTACAGTGGGGAAGGGGGAATAGTCCATTTACTATGTAATAATAGTTGTCAGTGAAATGAACTTTCAGTGAAATGAAGTTTCAGTGAAATGAATTTCAGTGAAATGGTGTCAGTGAAATGAAAGTCAGTGAATTGAAAGTTCAGTGAACTGAAGTGAACCCATATATATATATATATATATATATATATATATATATATAAACATGTGTGTGTGTGCGTGGATATATATATATATATATATATATATATATATATATATATGTGTGCATATATATATATATATATATATACATATATATATATATATATATGTGTGTGCATATATATATATATATATATATATATATATATATATATATATATATATATACATATATATATATATATATATATATATATATATATATATATATATATATATATATACATATATATATATATATATATATATACATATATATATATATATATATATATATATATATATATATATCAAAATAAATCTTTTCTTACCAAGTAGTTGCACAAGAACAATGTTCAATGTTATCAAACATGGGATGGGTAAGGCCAGTCTGTAACCAAACGGGATCGGTTGTTTTGAGCACAAAGGAAATTGGCTAGGCTTAAAATGTCCCACAAGGGCAGCTAGCCTCCTACCTGCATATGAACCTATAAATCACAAACCAACACTGGATTGTTTCAGATAAACTATCAGCACTACTGGGGTTATGGTCATTTTGAGAGGTAGAGGCTGTAAAGATATTTGATTAGATTCCAAAATTTCTGCTATCTGTCTTTTGCAAAATGGTGAATTTCTTTATCGTGTGCCTTGGAAGAAACATTCATTCTCTCTTTTGGATTGTTTGGGGAAATTACCATGACTACCAGGCATACTGCCTTAACTTTTAAAGGACTGTGATCTTTATTCAGAAGTGAGTTAATTATTAGTCTTCTGTTGTTTGATGATATTAGTGAAGTATTCATCTTATATCAGTAGGTTAATAAAGGTCTTAGGAATTATGGAAGGGTATTTGGAGCAGAGAAAGAAAGAGCCACTGTGGTGCAGCGGTAGTGTTATTACCTCACAGCAAGAGGTTCTCCCATTCGATTCTCAGCTTAGCTTGGGAGTGTCTTCTGTGTGGAGTCTGCATGTCCTCCCCGCGGTTGAGTAGCGTTCGAAAGACATGCGTGCGTAAATGGGCATGCCTTTGTTGAAGGGTGGGCATTGAGCTGGCACCTCTGCATTTCATAAAAAATCTACTGCCAATCATTAGCAGACTGGAGTTCTGCTGTGGCGACCCCTTAACGGGAAAAAGCCGAAAGACAAACAACAACAATTTGAAGCTGAGAAATAGCTCCTTATATGTTTATAAAACTCTCTGATGAGTCTGCCATAACTGTTTTAGAGTCAGAAAGCTAGACCTAAAGGGAAAAACATGCTGGAGGCAATTATAGGGGATGACTGATATTGCAAGAATTCAAAGCAGTTTTGGAAAAATGTTAGAAGAAAATGAGCAAGTCAAGAAAAAGAAACAAGTAAATGTAATTCAGCAGGTAGGTCATGGTGACAGACCATGCAAAAAGATGAAAGAAAGGAAGTGGGAACACTGAACAAAAGTGTTGATATGGAAGAAAAATGGCAATGTTTACATTAAATAAGGCAACACCAAATCTAATGGAAGTACTACATTAGAGGATAAAAAAAAAGGGAGATTGAGATTTTATGATGCATACTGGAGAAGGAGGAAGATTAAGACAGAGCTGGAATGATTAGTCCATGGAGGAGATAGTATTACAACTGGATGAAGTTCTAAGGGAAATATTTGCCTTAATTTTTCTGAAGGAAAAGCAAATTAAGACAACAACTGCTCTGGGAGAAAGATTTAAGATGTGACAGAGTCACATATCAAGAAAAATCACAGGAAAAAAATACTCTAGTGAAACAAAAATTGTGCAGTTTCCTACCAAGATCATAAAGAACCTGACAAGTATATTAATCCATCTCATGGTAGAGCTCTTCAAATTGCTGCTGAATATTGGTGATATATAACAACTAATTGCCAGATACAGCATTACCATTCCACAATGGAGAAATGATCAATAAAATCTAAAGAACTATAAACATGAATTTAGCAGGTGAAAAATCATGGAGTACATCTTGATGGATTGGCTAATTCATTTCTTTATGAAAAAGAAAAGCCTGCAGCGTCAGAGCCATCCTGGATTTATGCAATATAAATGATCCCAGTTTAGGCATATGCAGCCTTATGGCAAGGCTACTTTGAAAGCAGATAAAATATACCTAGTTAACATAATTTACACAACACACAATTTACTGTAACAGTAGCAAAGCTTCTGATTCAGAAACAAAAAAACAATAAAGGAAAAAAAGGGTCTATATTAGATGAGCGACTGTTCTGCTGTTCGAATCATAGATGGTCGACATCATATGATCGAACGTTGGAAAGTTTGAAGGTGAAAGTCAACAGCTTTTCACATGTAGAATGGGAAATTTTCCCTTTCTGCAGTGAAATGAGTTCTCGGAGTTGGTATATTTAAGTAGGGGGGGTGTGGGGGGTGCAGGGGGACTTGCCCCCCTGCTTAGAGTGGTAAGGTAAGTTTTTTTTTTTTATTTTATTATATAGTTGATGTTTTGAACTTCACTCGTATGAGTTCACTCATGTGAGGTTCAAAGTTTTGAAACTTCAACTATATAATATAGACCCAGAACAAAGAAGGCTGGGATTTGTTAAAGGCATAGAACAGTGAAGGGCTGACAGTAAAATGTAAGTTAATGCGACTCTATCAAAGGAAATACAGGATCTTAAAGTGGCCACTTAAGGGTTAAACTTGGAGACAATGCTGTTTGTCTTCACCATTTAAGACAAATTGAAGGGCAATGGAAAAAGTGTCAACATATTTCTGGATGACACGAAAACAGCAGGGGTATTGGGATGAGAAAGCAAGCCTTTAATGGGAACTCAGAAGAATGGCAGGGTGACTGAAAAGTGGCAACCAGTGTTTAATGCAGGGAGATGTAAATTACTTTTTCAAATCCAATAATATCTACCTGTAGTGCAGCCCCAAGAGGCTGATTTTAGAATCAGAGAGCAAAAAACTATCTTTGTGTGATTATTACAAAAGAAATAAACCTTCAGGTACAAACTGCAGTTGAGACAAATAAGATGTTAGTCTGTACTGTTGAAGTTTTATTTCCCATCTAAATATTCCCAATTATGCTCAGCTAGATCACTATTGCCAGTACTGGTGCATCCACTGGAAGAACGACAAGTGCGCGGAGAAGGCATAGAGGAAGGCCAGGAGGTTCATACAAGGAAAGGTAGGAGGAGAAAAGCTAGAAGGAGTGGTTGGAGATCTAAATTTGTCCTCCTCAAACGAATGACAAAAAACAGGACACATGACAAGGCTGCAGAAGATACTCATAGGACATACAGTAGGCCACAGCAAGATAAATGAGGTAAGGTAGAGAAAATGAGAAGATATGATTGTTAGATTAGGTCCATCAGTAGTGACTCACCTGAAATGATTTGTTGTTCTGACTTTTAAACAATAGCCATTCTTTGAGCTGTTCTGATTACAAAATGAGAATACATGAGTATATATAAGTAGAGCAAGTGTGTAGAGTGAAGATCCCCACATGGGGGAGTGCAAAATGTTTGCCCCCTACAAATACTAGGTCTTATTTCCATGGAATTCCATGTTGCTCAAATACATGCATTTAGACAGTTTTGTTTTTGAATCACTACGTTTGTAGAAACATTTACATGTAGTTTTGTTTAAAGACTATGCATTTTGTTGAGACACGCTAAACATTGTTAACATATTTAACCCATGCCAATACACTGGTATGCAAACTACATGACCAGTTTAATGAAGGGAAAGGAAAGGGTCAATGACCATTATGTGTCAGACATTTTTGATTTCAGAATCAAATAGATACAATTTCATGACAAATCTTCCCATGGCTGCATTGTCCTACAGTTCTTGGATGCTTCTAAAGAAACTGATTTTTTTTTTTATTATTTCTGAAACTGATTATATAGATTGTGAATGCAGGAGATGACTGGGTTTATGACTTAAGATTGTATGCCATTTTATATTACATGGTAAGATATTTACTTTTTTTTAGACTGAAGTGTTTTCTTTTTGTCTTTATTGCTTTTTTTCTTTTACAGATAATAGAAGGTATTCTAAAATTAGTTTTATTTTTACTATTCTGATTTGTTATAAATGATTCTGAGCACAGAGAGCATAGAATGTCAACACTTTAACTTTTAAGATCGATCTTACAGACACTGGTAGCCAGTGCAAAATTTGTAGTATTAATGGAGTAAAAGGTAACAGTGGATCCCTGGTTAAGAAAATTTGCACTTGTTGGAGACAGGTAAGGTTACCACATGAAAGCCCATCAACAGACAAATTCATCTATACGATGTTTCTCAAGTGATAATGAAATGACCTGACAGCTTATGAAGCCTGATTCTTTAGTGACATCAAGTTACACAAGACCTTGTCTTGATTTCTTTCTCTTCATACAATGTCCAAACCGTTCTCCATGAAAAAAAAAATAGATACAAATATGAAACTTGTGATAGATGAACAGTGCCAGTCAGAATTATCTCTGCAGTCTTAATGTAATTCAGTTTATGATAACTATTATCCATCCATACAATGATGGACAACAAACAAGTCTTAGGAACAGTAAAACGTTGCATTTAATTTTGAATATAGAAGATGTAAAGCTGAATATTACTGACATAGCAATAGTACTAAATACTGCTAAGCTGAAAGATCTGTTTTAATGGTATTATATGTATAGCAAATAACAAAAGAGCTAGAACAGACACCTGGGGTACCATGCATGAATATGATGATCAGCTTTACATAGTGCATATGGTTAGGAAGCCTCTTTATATCTGCATGTACCCATAACATTTAAATGTAAGTTGTCACAGCTTTAAAGTTAAAAATGAATAGTCTGTGAACAAAGGATTGGATTACACTGGGAAGCATGCCAGAATGGAGGACAGCAGCCATTGCAGTGGCATTGTTTGGATTTATCAAGAATTATGTCCCAACTGATTTCAGTTTATTGCTGGTTTGGACAAAGGGGAGATGGCAGGGAAAGTGTGAGGAATTCTGAGCTGGACCTGTTTGGCTCCCTTTTGGGATGAAGAGAGGATTACAATTGCATACTCAGGAGTGTGGTGTGCATCCACATTCCATGATGAATGCTGAGGACCAGTAGAGAGATACTTTGTCATCAAGGAAGGTAAAGGGTACTAGGTGGTAGTTTTTATAAAATGAGGAAAAAGTGACCTGTGCATGATGTCAGTGCATGCAATTCCCTTGGGATGTAGCAGGCATGTACAAGGGGACTGGTAAACACAATGCAAAACATTGTTCATCTCCAAAGGGCAGTAGCTCTGCGTTTGCCATCTTATACTGCCACTTGAAAAGAGTGAATAGCAATCATTGCTCTTCTTTAAACTTTTTTTTTGCATGGGGTAAGGCTGCAACACCACTCATCCTTTTATATTCCATCTCAAGATAGCCACACCTTGTCAAAAAAGGGAATATTCTGAGAAACAGCAATATTGGACTTAACATATGTAAGTTTGGATTTTTGGCCATTCGGTCTCTACATTTCAAGACACGGCATTTCTGGTCTTGGTATTTCAAATGATTACCATCTCACTTAAGTCCAATTTACTAATATGACTCCATCTCACTTAAGTCCAAGTTGCTAATATGACTAATCACAAAGCAATACCTTCCATCATATCTCTTTTTCCATGTACAGTCTTAATTCTAACTTCACAAACTTTTCTTTCCGCGATCTATAATTTCCCAAATTACATCAAAACAGCTTTTTCTGCTGGTACAACTCTTAACAAAATTTGGTGATATCATTTTCCTTACCCTGTTTCCTTATATAACCTTTTATTTCTATTAATAATTTACTTACTAAATTTAACATTTGAATAGATTAGCAACTGATAAAACACATTTTTTCAGGTATAACATGTGAGTTATCTTCATACTACATTCTATTGCATAGCTGTCCCTGTGGCTGTCTTTTACATTCCTCACTGTGTACGTCACTAGGAATATACTTAACCCGGGGCCCCTCTAAAAATAGGCATTGTTTGGTAGGTCTAACCCTAGGCAATGAAATGTAAATAAATAAAAAAAATCAAATGCTCAGTATTAAAAAAAGGAAACAAAAACAGCACTCTTACCAAGATTATCATGCTTTTCTTCTTTGACTTGCACATCTTGGTTCCTGATTGTATAAGATGTCATAGCAGCCTCATTAGCTGTACCTGGTTATTGATAACTAATGCGCACATGTATAACATGCCTTGGCAGTGGAATACTGCTCATTCTGCCGATTTCCTTACCTCTACCTTTTAATCATGAGTAATAAGCAATGGTGGGATAATTTCAACAATATTTTTAACAATCCAGTTGGTCACATCTGTGACAAAGGAGCAAGCATGACTTTAGAATATTCAGATATGCCTTGTGTATAAAGAATACGGAGTTAAACAAGGCTAATTGCTCTCAAGTCTTAATTATCCAAGAGAAGCTTAAACAAGGTAAGGTGTGTATTTTTCAGTCAAGTTTGCTTCCTTCTCATTTTGCATCTCAGATCAGTAAATGAAAACCGAAAGATAAGCGTTCACATATTGGAGGAGAGAGTCTAATTAGCACTGATATAAATTAAGGTACTTCAAAGGACAGGATAGTCATCAAACCCAAGTTAAAATACTACAGCCATGATAAGTCTGCTTAGCACTATGACAAATAATGTCCATTCTCAAAATGGCATTTGTTAGGAACATATCAGTAAATAAAGACTTATAACTAAAAGCAAAACTAATTATGGATAGACATTTTGACAAAATTCAACGCTACTGTGACAGAATTTTGGTGTGGAAACACTGGCCAAGCTAATAAGACAGAAACCTGCTCAGAAAATGAGAGTTTTAAAATCATTTTCTCTGTCAGAGCTCAATATACAGAAGTCTATAAAAATCCTTGGGACCTTGCTTGCATTAGTTTCTGCATTCCTGAGGGATAGGACGGGAGGTACAGTTTGCATAAACATAATTACTTGATTCATGAATTATTTGCAGTTCTTGCAGGAATGATACATAATGAGATATACTATTATAGTGGAGGCAGGATGGCTGTCTGCCTAGAGCTGCCTAAAATCATAAATTACAGTCATTAATGTAATACGCTCTACTATCGTGCACACTGTACAACATTGTAATGCATTAGCATATTAGCACAGTTTAACAAGTCATACAATAACTGTTAATTAATATATATGTATTTGGACTAACTTCTTTTTCATCAGTTAATAAAAATGTGCATGAAATATTTGAAGTAACAAAACTTAGTTTCATAAATACACTATCATATTGCACAAATCTTTCAAAACAAAGATAGCTTTTCCAAGTATAATAAATGCTGATTGTTTTCAGGGACCAAAAAGGCAAACCAAACATTTATTTTGATGCAGCATGTGATCCCACATGGGATATTTATCTGGTTGTGGCAAAAAAAGGATTTTGTGACCAGCACTGTCAACTAGTTAAGAAATGAAATTAAAATATAAATATAGAAAAAAATGTTCTGTATGCTGGCTGAAGTATGCATCACATGTACAGCATTCTTGCTTTTCTTAACAGTGAAGCACAAGCCAATAGTTGAGTTATCTTTGGGAATGGGAATACATTTCTGAGAAATGCCTATCAAATTTGCAACTGTGAAACAATTTTGTCATATATATCCTTATTTCCCTAGATAGTGGTTTTCTTGTACAGCTGACTAAACAAGCAAAAATGATGTTTAAAAATTGCAGTGGAAAGTGTGTTAGTTGTTAAATAATGTCTTGTGCATGTGTGCCTTTGACAAATTCTTTTTATTTCTCATTGGCCAAAGTGGTTAAAATCTGAGATAGCTGTCTTTCAGAAAGCAGTCCTGAAATTTTATATGTATTATAAAGGGAAAGAAAAAAAAACGAAAGGGGATCAGTTTCCATCATATTTTTTCCACTTAATTTTGAACAGTGTTATAACCTTGTTTAATGCATGTAATAGGACTAATTTAATTTTTTTGTGCTGAAACTTCTGTGTATATATATATCTTGTTTACTGTACTCAATACATCTGTACATTAAGTGGAAAAATGAGGGATCAATACATAGCTTCATTATGTGCAACAAATTAAAATAACGGGCTGACACAAAACCAGCATAAAAGGTTATAATCAGCTCTCTAATCATAACCATCTGATGTATTCATGACATGGATTCCAAGAAATGGTGAAGCTCGCCATTGATGTTCACAGCACATAAGAGTTTATTATCAGTGACCCAATCATAATTATTTGTTTCGTATTGAGTTTCAGCTGCTACATGCACTATTTGTAACAACAGCACATAGAGAGATGACTAGCAATTCTTAAGCACCTCCCTTAGCACTGCTATAACTTTCCATAACTCTAGCAAAGACATTTACTAGTTTATCTTTTTCTCAGTACTGGGAGCTTAATCTCAGCTCACCTTGTAGTACAATGAATATAGATGACAGTGTACAAAGCAAAGGACATGTTAATAGTGCCATTGGTCATACAGCAGAATCATAGAAACATTTCTGTGAATTTGTGCTCAGTAGCAGAGCTAAATACTTTGATTCTTGTGTCACAGCCATCTGCACAAACAAAGCTGATACAAGTATACTTTTTTTCACTTTTTCTGTTTCAGTGACAGTTAAAAAACTGTACTGCATTTATTGATTTGCTTCATTGCTTATCACTGGCCTCTGTCTGTCTGCATTTGGTAACACCCTCCCATCCAACTGTAGTTTTACTCAAACTTAGTGGCTTTGGAATTGTCCACCCCTGCTGTAAAGTTGATTTTAATCACTCTTCCTATTCCCATCTCATTTGCTCACTCAATTGAGTACAGTGAGATTATTTGGGAAGTACTACCCATTTGCTTCTTTGAATTTGGACACTCCTCACAGTCCCATCTCATCAGCTCACTCTACTGAGTACACCAATAGCATTTGGGAAGGCCAACCTCCTTAGTTTCTTAATCTTCAACTATATTTTGTTTCCTCCCTCTCCACCTAACAAATTTTACACTTTATTCAACTGCTTCTGCTGTAATTGTATACTTCTACTTTACTATGTTATTTTTGCTTTGCTGAGTGCTCTTAAGTGTTCAAGTGCTTTAATTCTACTGCATTTATTACTGCTTGTTAGTAACCTGATTACATGTATCTGTTATTCTAATTCTAAGCATCTTAGTTTTGGTTTTAGCCTTTGGGTTTCAGGCCACTTACTTTACATTTAAGAAGATTTTGTGGTCTACACTCTTGTGTACAACCCTCTCTCCATAAGTCTGCCCAAGTATTCTGAACACTATGTGTAGACAATTACCATCGGTTTCTACCACCTGCCTGATCACCACGGCCATACTGAGCCAGTGTAGCAACTGCCTCATGTTTACTGACAGTACTCTTGTCCTAGCACATAAATCTTCTACTTGCAAGAAATTCATCTACGTCAGTAACCTGGAATCCATGCTGTCTCATGCAACAGTCAGTACTCCTGACAAAGGGGAGATTGCCAGTACAAACACCACACCACTCACATCACATAGCCAATCCCAACACACACCCATCTATGCAGAGGTCCTCAATAAAAGCTTACCTAAACAGCAGAGACCTCCAAAGCACACTAACAAACATTCCACACACAACACCAAACACATCACATACAGCAGACAGCACATCAGTGTCTAACAAACACAGCCCATAATACATAACAATAAACCAAACATACTAGTCATTGGTGATTCAGTTGTGAGACACACCAGTGCCCCCTTACCAGGCTGGACAAGGAGAAGGTCATGGTCAGTTGTCTGTCTGGTGCCAGAATCCACCACATTAAGCACATACTTAAGTCTCTCCACAACACAAGTACAAGTATGACTCTGTCATTGTCCATGTTGGTGTGTATGACTTGAGATGTGCCTCCCTGGACTATATGAAAAGACATGATTGAGCTCTGAGAGTATGTGTCCCAGGCAAGAATGAACCTAGCCCTAAGCAGTGTCTTACCTTCATCAAGAAAGATACCACAATACCAATAAAAAATAATTGACTTTAGCAATTGGCTTAGTTTCTGGTGTCATTCCAAGGGGATCCAGTATCTGTCTGCCTGGGATGACGTGGGTAGCAGGCCTTGATGTTTTGCCAGAGATGGCCTCCAGCTGTCTCCCCTGGGATTCTAGATCCTGGCCAAGTCTCTTGTCTCCTCTATTGTGCCTTTTTAGGCAATGTGCCAAAGACATATCTTCCTACATACAAGATCTGTCAAAAAGCAAATTGAAGGTCATGCTGCTTAACGTTAGGAGCCTTGACCTGAAAATACACTCACTGGAGGTTCTCCTTGCACTGGAAGATGTCAACATCTGTGTGGTCATGAAAACTTGGTTCAGCTGCAGAGAGCACCCCTGCCTTATCAGGCTATACCTCATTCCACACATTTTGTCCCCAAAATGAGGTTGAGAAGACTAAGGGTGGTGGAGTCTCTATCTTCATTATGGACAGGTACATCTCTAGACTGATTTGCCAGCATGATACACTGGAACTACTCCAAGTGCAACTGACAGTTGGCAAGACACCCATTAAAGTTATAGCCAGCTATACCCTCCATGACTCGGGATGCCCACTCTTACCTGGATCTGCATGACTCCATCAAAGTATGCCCTATCACCCTGGTCCTTGGTGACTTCAACTACCCCACCATAGACTGGGTGAACTATTCCTACACTAATGCACTCACCCAACAATTCCTTGACTTAATTAATTCTAATGCACTAGACCAGCTCTTCTCATACCCCACAAAAGGAGATAACATTTTGGACTTGGTTCTTGGCAACATGGATGACTGCTGCACCATTCCCATAGTATGTTCTTCCCTGGTGAGATCAAATCATCCGTCTGTCACATTCAAAGTTTCTATGCCACCCAACCTCCCCACCAGAAAGCAGGCTAAAATATTTCTCAAAAGATGACTACAAACTCCTAAGGGAGGGTATCAGTAGCTTCACAGCACCTCCCCCCTCAGAGAATGCAGACAACTATGCTGAACAGTACATCAAAGTAGTATACAAGCACCTATGCAAATGCATGGATCAGCCATACCCAACAGAACTAAAACCTGCTCCTCAAGGAAACACAAACCTGTCTGGTAGACATCCTCTATCAACAGACATTACAACTAAAGGAAGAAACTGTTGTCCAAGGGTAAAAAGGAACACATTCCAAATTGGAAAAATGCCCATCTTAGCCTCAACAAGCAAATTAGGTCACTAGTGAAAACCTCCAAAGGCAATTATGAATTGAAACTAGCCTCTAGGAAACAAAGGGAAACCACAAAGCCTTCTTCAGTTACATCAAGAACCTCCATGGCAAAGCCCAGGTCTGTTCTGAATTAGTACTTGACGGTATCACTTACACTGATCCTGCTGACTTAGCCAAACTGCTAGCAGATATGTTCAGCACAAACTTCACCTCCCTGTCCCCCCAGAGGCCCTTTTGACATTCCAGATACTTGTCCTGCATGTCACATCTTTGTAGATTAAGTGTTAAAGGCCCTATCCAAGACAAAGAACACAGCTTCTGTGGGATCTGATAGTATCCCAGGCTGTATTCTGCACCATCTCCAGCAAGAGCTAGCTTTGCTATTGAGCACCTATTCAACCACAGCCTAAGTACAGGCTTCATTCCAGCAGAGTGGAGAACTGCAATTGTTATTCCCTTGCACAAAGGTCATGCCACTACTGACCCTGGAAATTATTGCCCCATTAGCTTGACAAATCTGATCTGTAAAGCCATGAAGTGTATTTATTATGGATCTCATAAACAAGGACACAGGCAATCTCCAAGCCTTGACCCCACCCAGTTCAGATTCGTCAAGGGCAGATCTTGCCTGTTGAGCCTGCTTGACTTCTTTGAAATTGTCATCAAGGCCCTAGATGAGGAAAAGTGAGTACATACAGCTTACCTTGACTTGGCCAAGACCTTTGACACAATTTCCCCACTTGGCCATCATTAAAAAACTGATGTAAATCCCTACTTCATTAGGTGGGTGGCCAACTGGCTCACCAACAAGATTTGCACGGTCAAAATAGGCACTTCCATGTCTGACAGCAGACCAATCACTAGTGAATTTCCCATTGGATCTGTCCTGGGATCCCACCTATTTGACATCTACTTCTCAGAGGTCCAGGCAAAAACAAAAGGCCTGTGGCTGACCAAGTTTACAGACGACTGTAAGTCAGGTGCTGTCATCGACTCCCCAGATGATGTTAACATACTACAAGAGGGTCTCAGAACAACTAATGAATGGTGCCAAAGTCACAGCCTTAAGTTAAATGCAAAAAAAAAAAAAAAAAAAAAATATCAGCATATAATTTGGCAAAAATATATGAGTTACAGAGCAAAAGACCTTAAAGTTAGGAAGTTAATATTTGTGTTTTGTGCCGATGAGATAATGTGTTATAATACAGAGAAAAGAAAATATATTACAGATGATGAATAAAAAATATTTTATTAATGATGGAGGAATGGGTAAAACTAAGAAGGCAAAAATGAGTGCAATGCAATGAAAATTATATACATATAGACAAGGTGGACAGCAATATATCATATGAGAGAGAGAAGTTACATAACAGAGGTGGAAGGAATCTATTAAAATGTAACAAACAAGAAAAGCAAGATTGAATCATGAGTTATAGTTAACTGCTCAAAGGCATCACAAAAAGATTAACATGAGGTAGTGACTTTGAGTTTCCATTAATATACAATGGAAACAGTTGATGTGAAGGGAGCACAATGTTGTAAAGTATTCACAAGAAATCATCTACAAAAGAAACTAATATATGATTAGATTCAGGAAACTAGCGACGGAACTCAGTGACTACAATCACCAATATCCAATATTTCCAATTTGTGTAAATGAGTCATTCAAAAGAGATTTTCCCAAAAGACCACATTTGGATATCTATTAACACAGCTCAGCAAAGCCAGAACTTATTAAGAGATGCAATTACAAAATGGCACTGCAGTGACATTAAGCTGTGGATATAGATTTGCGATGAGCCTTGTAGACAGTTGATAAGTAGCAGAACACAATATTTTCCAGTGTACTTATTTTACAAAGCAGTGAGAGTACACTGAAAAGCATGGTGTATAAAGCTGTGTATAAGGGCTACTTACATCACTACTCAGGCTGTACTGCATATTTTGGTAGACTGAATTGACATCTTTGAAAATTACCTAGAAACAAACTACTCACCCTTACTGACCCTCCCACATATTTTTAAATTGCATTCTACCACAGTGCTATATATTTAACATAAATGAATGCTCATTACTAAGCAAATATTTTGGGAACTGGGATCAGCATGAAAGAAGGGATTTAGAAAATGGATGTTGGATATCAGTAATCCTAATCTCTCAAGCTTTACACCTCTTATTATAGCACAACTGAAATGTGTCAATTTTTTTATCTTATTAAAAATGTGAAAAAATGTATACAGTCAAAATCTACAAATATTAAAACTGCCTGAAAGAAAAAAGAAAATAAGCGCCTGTTAAAATCTAGAGGACGGGAGTAATGTTTAGAACATCAAAATATTAACTGTGAATATGTTATAGAATTTCTAAATATTTCCTTTTCTCTGATGTATGTACTCCTCTGAGTTAAAAAAGCAAGGTGTGTAGGCATAGCCCCACCACACTTGGAGTGTAACAGTACAAATCTGGTATTAAGTCAGTCTCATCATTCACTAAACTTGTGCTGAATTTGTTTAAGTGTGAAACTAGGTATTGCATATTTATTTACTTATTAAATTTGTTTACCATGAAAGTCCATCTGGGAATTAAACCTACTTTTGATTGGGTACCCATGAAGAAAACCTTAATTGTTACATATGCAAAGTTATCATAACAATGTGTGAAACTTTTATTTCAGCAAAAGCATTTACAAGGTTTTAACAGACACGTACCAATTGTTCAATAATGAATTGACTGCACTGTATAATACATATACATTACAGAGAATGTGTTATACAAATTATACAAAGAATGTTAGAGGTAACACTGTAGTACATATAAATTAAAGTGAATATTTTACACAGAATTAAAACAAAGAGCTTTGGTGGTTGCATTGTACAATACACATACTTAAAAATATAAATCTATACAAAGACTATTACAGATATCCACTCAAGCAATGAGGGGGTGGTGATAACTGGGTAACCTGATTGGCCTGATACAGGTGTCACACAATATATATATATATATATATATATATATATATATATATATATATATAAACAGAGAGAGAGAGACAAACAGACTGACAGACAAACATACTGTTGTGTAATGGAAGATAGAATTTTGAATAAGGATACAAGAAGATTAATGTGAGATGAGACTGAGATGAAGTTCTGTGAGTAATGAGTTAGTAAGGAATATGTAGCAGAAGATATGCAAGGGAAATGTATGAGGTAGACTTTAAGGAATTATGGGTCTCACTTCTGATGGGAAACTAAGAGAGAGAGAGAAAAGAAAACTGTATCCTACAATATTATATCATGGTTATCTGCTGTGATTTTAAGGCACTGCACCAATTATATAATATACATTTCGAGAGAGAGATATTTGCCATCCTGTAATAAATGAATGAATTATGCAAACCTTATTTAAAATATGAATTTGCTAAGAAGACTTGTAGTTATCTGAACGATGATGACAAAACTGAATGCGGGCAATCTTCACTTCTGAATATTGATTAAAAGTGGAACAATCATTGCATTCATATGAACAATCTTGACATAGGTCCTATCCAGTCAAAGATTATTTCTTGTTTTTTTGACTCATCACACTGCTACCATTATGAATTCTAAGTAAATGAAAGAATAGTGGTAGGCTGACCTTTAATCAGTTAATAACAGAGATGTAAGAACATTATGAAAACTTGCAAAGTGTCAAACAGTTCTAGGATTTCATACACAGATGCATGCTCCTTTCAAGTTGAGGCCCACAACAGATGATCCATCCACCCCACCATTCCTTCAACTTTAAGTTAGCATACCGACTTTCATTCTGGAATGATTGTAAAACATGGCATTTAGTACAATTGTAAAAAAAAAAAAAAAAATCAATATAGTGTTGACAGTTCTCAAAAAATTCAGTAATTTATACAGGATTCACTAAGCACAAAATTAGCTAATGTTGTTATGCTGTCCTGAGGCATACAAATGTAGCTGAGTAGTGATTTTTTTCTTACCTGTTTTCCTATTTTATTTTGTAGTATTTTGCAGGTGGCTACATACCACTGGCAGAAAATGCTACTCTACTAATGTGTGTGTGTGTGTGTGTGTGTGTGTGTGTGTGTGTGTATGTATATATATATATATATATATATATATATATATACACACACACACACACACACACACACACACACACACACACACATTTTTTTTTCTTGTGTTGTTATGCCAAGTCATTAGAGAAATTATAGGAATATACTGCATTTATCATCTTGAACAGAAATCATATACCAACCCCACTGGAATTCAAGTATAATGCAAATGCTAGAATATCACTGAAAATGCCTATAAATGTCTGGATTCAATACATATATTTAACAGACTACATTTTAATTGTCCCTTAACAATCCTTTGCAAAATTTTTAGTGAATTATACACAAGGTCAGTCTTTATCTTACACTTATAAATTCCATTCTGTCTTTAAGTTCTGTAGGTCTTAGTGCTTAGCTCATATCAATGACAAAATGGTCAGTGTACTGGAGATACATATGAGTTTTGCTTCTGTTATACTAACTCAGTAAATCTGTCCCATACTTTTTCAATGATTCATTCATTACCAATCATATGTTACTTGCATCCACTATGCACTGCCTGTTTTGGGGAGTTTCTCTCATCCTTAATACATTGTGACTGTTAAACTGACATACATACATACTGTTGACTCAACCTTGTATGACAGTACTTTGGTATCAGCAGCAGCTCATAAATGATAGCTTAGGTATACACACACCCAAGGCTGGTAAGACAAACTAAAAACAACTTTTCTGTAAGAAATATGCCCTTTTACTTCTTACTGTTCTCACTTTCTTTTTCTCTGGTCAGTGTACCTCAGAAAAAGATCAATCATGAGCAGAAAATATAATGCATGCCTATTATTCCAAAAGGTGCACTGACCGTGGACCACCTTTATTAAACTAATATTTGACTATATTCTACATTACTTGCACATTAATAAACAAGCAAAACACTAGTATATTTCAGCTTACTCCACTGTGCTAAAGCAACCGTGAACTGAGCTTGAAAGTTATGGGGTAGAGAGCCAGCTCCCTGGCATAACTGATTAAAGCTCTGATGACTGCAGCCCAGACAGCCCTGGTTTGATTAGTGCCTCAGGTGAATATGGTGCTGCCAGGGTTTGATGTGTATGCCCCTCTTCTGGGGTGGACATGTACTTGCTCACACTTAATGGTTGGTCCCTGGTGGAAGGTAGCTGTGGTCTCCTAGGGGAATATAGGTGGGGACATTGGTTGAGATACAATGAAGGTGGGAAGATTTTCCATCATGTCCCCACTGCACGTCTTTTCCCAGACAGTAAACCACAAACCACTAACTCTCATACTGTTCATGACAGATATTAGAGAAATGGTCTACAGATAGCTTAGTGATGTCCTGGCAAACAGGTACTTTAAAGTAAAAGATTTTTCCACCTTCTCCCACTCTTCCCCACCACTAAAAGAGTTACTCAAGAATCATTTCTTTCTCCAATACTTTCCATCATATTTATCAAAAACTTCACTGTCAACCTCCCATCTTCTCTTATACTATATAATTATTCCACTGTTAACTTGTAATCATATAAAACAATAAACATGCAGGTACACAGATTCCTGGATTTTTTGAACACAAACTACCTTGACCAAAAAAAAATCAGTATGCCAAAGGGAACAAACATAGTGGATCTGCTTCTCACTAATATAGGAGAGTGCCACACATTGCCTAGTGTAATGTCCTCTCTGGTAAGGTCAGACCACAAAATAGTCTCCTTTGAAGTAAAAATAAAATCCAGAACCCCAGTAAACCATGGAATGTCCAGGAACTACTATTAAGTTATAATCGGCTAAATTTCAAGCACCCATGAGAAGACTGCTATCTCTTTGTAACTGTTCACAGAAAAACTATGCAAGTATGTAAATGGCTGCATACAGGCAAGCTGTCCCCACCAGGAATAGCTACAGAACTAATTCAAAAAGCAAGCCAGTCTGGCAGAATCACATCAATAGGCTCTATACGAGAAGGAAGAAAATCATGGCAAACATTAAGAGGTATAGCACCCAGCAGGATAAAAGCACTCTTATCAAACTAAAGAAACAATTCAGGAAATAATAAGGTATACCAAAGCCCTATCAGGCCAAGGACAGCCACAATGCACTCTTTAGCTATGTCCCAAACTCAAAGGTAATACACATTTGTTATCATTGTTGTCATTGGTAATGGATCCACCTATACTGAGCCAGAAGAAAGAGCAAACCGACTGGTACACAAATTCATCTCTAACTTTACTCCTCTCTACCCCTTAACCTCCCATTAGGAAATACCATTAAAATACCCTTAAGGAATGGGTTCCAAATGTTCACTCTAGGGCCAAGAACACTAATTTGAGGGGCCCAGACAATATCCCAGGATGCTTTCTAAATATTCCAAAACATGACCTATCAGGCGTATGGGAAGCACTATGTAACCTCAGCCTACAAACAGGCATTCATGCCTAATAAATGGAGAACAACAATAGTCATTCCTCAACTATACATCCATAAGTCTTCCTTTTCTTGTAATGCAAAGCCAATGAAAGAATGATCATGGAAATGATCAATAATGTCATAGGACACCTCTGTACTTTGGACCTAATACTATCTGTTTTTGTCAAGGACAGACCACACAATCAACCTGGTGGACTTCTTTGAAAAGGTCAAAAAAGCACTGGATATGGGCAAAATTGTTCACACTGCCTATCTTGACATGGCCAGGGCATTTGACACAATACCCTACTCGCGCATTGTTGACAAAATCAATAAGTTAGGTATAAACCCTTATGTCACCCACAGAATAGCCATTTGACTCACAGACAGCACTAGGAAGTTAGACTTGGAGAGCCAATCTCTACAAAATGCCAGTTACAAGCTGAGACCCTCAGGGATTAGTCCTGGGACTGCTCTTTTTTTGGCATTTACCTTTCTGATGTCAAGTGCCTCTTGGTTGACCAAATTTGTAGATGATTACAAATTAGGAGCTGTCAAAAAATCCCCTGCAGACACTGTTCTCCAGGAAATGCTGGCATAGGTAAATAACTTGTGTCAGAGCCATTGCTGAAAACTAAATGCCAAAAAATGTATAATAATAATATCCTCCAGAATGACACCCACCCCTGGTAATTATTATATTGACAATACACCCCTAAGAGTCATCCTAACAGTCAGGGACTTGTGGAAAACACAAAAAAAGTAACCTATCCCTTGACCATCATGTGTTTACAGTAGTAGGAAACATCCTGCTATACTGTGCAACTTAAAACAATGGTATGGCATCTTGATCGAAGGATGTCATTGTACCACTGTATAAAGCATTCATCAAACCTATCATTGGGTGCAATGCCCCCTTTAATATCCAATATTTTGAACATCCACAGAGGTTGTTCCTCACTAAAAAAATACAGGATTAAGTAATATGTCTTATGCAGACCACCTCAAAATCCCTATCCCTGTATTCTGTCTTCTACAGGCTGTTGAGGAGAGAACTATGTCTGGCAAACAAGGCATTGTCAGACCCCGATCTGATGGACCTACTGCAGATCTGCAAAACTGTACCAGAATTATCCATTCTAAAGACTTAAACCTAGTCTGTGATATAAATAAGACCTGCAGGAGAGACATGTATGTATCCCAGAGACTACCCCTCCTCTGGAACAGGATCCCCATCTGTGTGAAGCACAGTTCCTCGCTAACTCAATTCAACTGGAACTTGGACAACTGGATGGGTAACAAGAAATTAATTCTTGGTTTGGCACCTATGTCTCTGATGGACACAGGCAGCTTGTAAATGCTTCATCTCTCATGTCCCACTTATACATATCAAGGGTGCCAGAACCTGTCAGAAATTTGAGATGCATGGCTACACTTAAAAAGGCCCTAATGGTCATATATGAACCTATGCTGTATGCAAATAAAATGATGCCCCACGGATATGTTCTTTCCTCAGAAGTAATCAAAACCTCTTTAGAAAATGATGTACAAGATGCAACTGGCTGGTGAAAAAGCAACAAATTCTAAACTATGCAAAAAAAAAAAAACAATGATATTCAGAGCCCAATATCTATACACAAACTATCAAACACACATTAAGGTGACACTATCCACCCACTGAAATCATAAAAGCCTTCTGCTACTTCATCTGCTGACTGCATCACATGCTAAGCTTTCAACAGCATATAAAGATGACTACAGGAAAAAATAAACACACTTTGATTCCAGGCATGGAAAATATACATTCTAGAACCAGAAAGATTAAGCAGCACAGAGAATGCCATTCTCCTGCTGTATCTCAAACATGTCTTCTCTCTCACTAAATTTTCCCTTACAAAAAAAATACCACTAAAATAGTAGCCTAATACCCATTAAAATACACATACTCAACATGGTGTTCAAGACAGCAACACCAGTGTCAACTATTTTTTTTCAACATCAAGTGGCTTTAGGATCCTCTGGTCAAATGTCTCAATACCCTCTCTCTACAGACACCACAAAACAAACCTTCTATGAGTGCTCACAATTGCTCCATCCCAGCTCCCAGTGTCTGTAAATCTCATCCCAGTCCCCTGAAAAGCAATATATCCTATAATACCTTAAGAAAATATTTTGAACACCACCACAAGAAATTCTCAAAAATATTAATGTTATCAAAGAAATCTCCCAGGAATCTAATTAATCAGCAAAACTACATTTCTCAAAGTTCAAGCTCTCACATTGAACAAAGAAACAAAATAATAAAAAAGGGTACTAATACTTTTCTACCACCATGCCACAATTAAAGGTTCTATACAGAAAGGAAGTGGTTTCCCTTTTCAGCTCTGTACTGCTTGCAAACACCCCCAATTACCCACCTAGAAAAATGACTGCTAGATCTTCATATTGGCTTTTTTGTATTAATGCAAGTATATGTAGGCAGTATGTGTTTAACTATGATTTCTCTTAAAGTACATACTCTATATGATCATATCCTTGACAGTTTTAAATGCTGTATTAGTTCAGCTTATATTTATATGCATTTAGAAATTTTAAATTTGTCCAAACTCCGGTCCGCTAATGATTGGCAGTAGATTTTCACGAACGCTGAGGTGCCAGCTTGACGTTCAACATTCAACGAAGGCACACCCATTTACGCATGTCTTTTGAACACCCACCCAACCGCGGGGAGGACATGCAGACTCCACACAGAAGGCATTCCCCGCACTCCAGCTGAGAATCGAATGGGAGAGCCTCTTGCTGTGAGGCAACAACGTTACCGCTGCACCACCACAGATGTATATATATATATATATATATATATATATACAGCGAGAAAGAGAGATACACACACACACACACACACACACACACACAAGTAAATAGGCCAAACTATGATCTATTAACATTACTTAGTGTTTTATTTTGTCATAATAAAAATGGATATGAATTTAATTCTAAGCATATTCTGTTTTATATAATTTGTGTCCCTGTCTGTAACAGCTTGCAACTTACCGCATTATCCCCTCAGTGCACCCAGTGTTATAAATGGGAGTATAGGGGGTTAAAATAACGAAAAGAAGCATAATCATAATCAAATATCTAAACCTGGTTTGGGGAAGGATGAATTACTCTGTATATGCAGTACAGGACAAAGTTGGGTTTGGAAGACACCAGGGCAGCCACCATGTTAGTATGCTTACATTTTCCTTGAAGGGTATAGGAAGGTCAAATGATGGTGCTTAATTCATCCTGACAGACACCTGCTCATTGGTAAGTTATAAGTTGCTCATGTTAGGTCATACTCAGAATGGTCTTCAGGACAGCGGACAGGATGGCATCAATCCTTCTACGCAAGTGGGTATCCTTAATGATTCTTTTCTTTGTCAAGGTTATCTTTGAACTCTTCACTACATAGTTGAGTCATGGGATGGAAAGTACTCAGTGGAGTTCTGTTCGTTTGTATAACTCCATGGAGTGATTTATTTCTATGTATAGTTACTTAGTGGTCTATTTAATCCATTACGTAGCACTGGTCTTATATGATCATATAAGTTTATTTCATGTCGTCTATTGACAAGCCAGAAAATGAACAGTTTTTACAACTGTATTCTTTGAACAATGTTTATAACCTCTGCAAATGACTGATGGTTACAACCAAAGTAAAATTATTTACAGTTTAAATATTTCCAAGTGTGGTGATGCTTGTATTCCCAGGGGTTAAATAAAACTGAACACAGGATGGATGGTTTAGTATTCCCTCAGCTTAACATGCTCTCCTTATATATCCTTATACTTATTTTGTTTACATTATCACCAGTATTGCTTTTCTCCTATATGCTATACTACCACTGCTATATCATAATATTCATCTTTAACCTTCCTCAAATCTCTTACCTTTCTGCGTCACAAAATAATCTCTTTTTTCACCTCTAATAATGTCTACTAACTGTACCTTAAACATATTTAATTCTTCTCTGCAATATTCACCTGCTGCTGCTCTTTGTAAGCTGCTTCATTTTATGGCAATTTATTTCATGACTATAATATATGTCAGCACGGTTTTTATACTTCTTTACATTTTTTGCTACTTTCTTTACCTTTCAAATCTGTTTGAATTGTGTGTGTAAATTTTTGCTGTAACTTTCTTCCTGTGTTTCATTGAAATTATTAAAAGTATATATAACTTTTTATTTTTGTATTGGAGCCATGGGCTATGCTGTAAAATCAGTGTAACCCAGTAAACAAATGCAAAATAAAATAAATAAGTGGTGTCTTCACCAGTAAATTCCTTTACAACCTCATTTTTTTCTGCAATACCATCGGCTATCATTTGGATGTTGTTTTCTTCTGATTATAGGCAATCTTTCCACAATTCTAGTCAGACAAGATATCTAAACTCTTAACAGCCTCCTTAAGTCCAGCAAGTATTACATGTCCTAAAGAATCCTTGTCATTTAAAGTGTATTGCCGCACTCAAGTGACCTAACCTTTCAGCACAATCATATGTGATGTAAAAACTGTCATTTTCCATTTTCTCCAGATTAGTAAACACCTTTTCTAAAGCATTCGATTAAACAATCATCCATTAAACTTATTTGCCTCATGCTGTGGGCACTAAAAGTTAATGATGATCTTTAACCTGAGTGACATTAATGCAAAGAAAACATGAAAAGTGTGCATTAACTTAGTTGATGGCACATATGGAATTTCTACATTTATTTGGGACATGGTTTGCATAATTCTACCCTTGAAATAAACAAAAAGTAGAGGGAGGTATGATAAAAGTTTCAACTTGTGTTAAAGGTAAGCAAGGCAGGACTATATTATTTTGAACTGGCATTTTAGTGAATACCTATTTATCGAACCCTGTTGAGCAAAACCTAACTCCAATGAATGATTGTTTCAGTGAACTTTCACACAAGGAAAGAAACTAATTGGAAATCTTGTGGAGAATGCCCTTTTCCACACTGGAGTGTGATCCTGGAGTTGGTATATTTAGTTAGAGGTGGTATGTGGGGCACAACCCCCCCACATTGGGGGATGTAGGGGGCAAAGGCCCTCCCTTAGCTGAGTTTAAGATTTTGTAGTTTTTTTTTTTTCAGGTTGGTAGCTAACCCACAAGTGTTTTTACCTGTGTGAAAGTTGGCTAAAACAAGCGGTCAAAGAACTCAGCTTTCACTCAATAGGGTTTGATAAATAGATATTCGCTAAAATGGCATTTTGACTAAGTGATATAAACCCAAGCAAGACAGAGGAAGACAAAAAAATGCCACTAAGGCAGTCTAACTTTATCATTGCCATGTCCCTTCATAGTGGATATATGACAAATCAGTCTTTCTGAGACATCTTTAAATTACTACACAATCAAGATTTAGTCATCGAGCTATATTCAACCATTTCAAAAAAATTATGTGGTTTAAGTAAGGTACTGACTGAGCATCCATCCTGTCTGAACTGTCTCTACTACTACAAAGCTCTGTTGCCACTTGGTGCTGCATGGTATTGGATTATGCCCACAAACCTAACTTTTTTTTTTGTTCAGGGAGAGACTGCCATGATTACTGAGTTTCTGGGAGAATAGCCCAAATAGAAATCTTAGTATTTTGTACTCGTTAGCTTTTAATGGTACATTGTATGGGTGCAGCAAACCAGTCCAGGTTAGATGAAGGACTGCCCTGAAATGTCCGGTTAAGTTACTTGAGAGAGTGAGTGAGTATACTGCTGTATATGTAACATAACTTCTCACATATAAAGTCAATTATCCAGGGTCATGTTTCATGGTCAAACATTTGAAAACAAACATTAGTAAGCTGTTTGATTTAGATGTCTATACATTGTAGATGTATAGATTTAAATAATATCCTGTGGCTATAGGCTATTTAAAGACCAGATTTTTGGTCATGTGTCAGTATCACAGGATATGTGTTATGTAGTTCTTGTTAAACAAGGCACAGTCCAACATTCTATCATTTGATTGGCATAAAATAAAATAGACTGTATTTCTAGGTACTATGTTAATTTAGGAGCTACAACACTGGGCTAGTACGTAATCCCCTCACCTACATTTCCAGTGATAGATCAATTTGCTCAAAATTTTATCTTGAGATAAGTCTGTTCATAGAAGCACCAATTTATAGATCAAAATTTGAGGGTTTGGTCAAAGATAATGGAGGAAGGAAGTATTAGGAGGAAGAAGATGATAAATAGTTTTAGAAGATGAATCTTTTATAAACCAAAAACATGCATGAACTGAAAACATTGCCCAGCAGCATTTCATCCAAAGATAGGTCATGGAGGATATCATTAATCTGAAAGTAAGTTACACAGAATTATCATTCAGCCTGTAAACATTTACCTGAATTCCCTTAGGAAACTTCAGTTGATACTATTACATAAAGTACTGAGGGACTACCTTATAAAGGTCACAGTAGATGTGTTAGGACACATAGTTGGGCATCTTGAAGTTGCCATGTAATGGCTCACCTGTAATAAGACATCCAATAGCCAGACGCATAAATCAGCAAACTACTTTCTATATAACTTTGCCAAAGCTTCTGATTTCATTGAATGGATCTGTATGTGACTACTAATGTAGAACTTTGACTACGGATAACAGCATGATAATACAACTTATAAGTGAAATGTAAAAGCATATTTATTTGTGAACACTACTCTCAAAGAGATAATCAATATCTAAAATGCACCCACATGGATAACTGCTATCTCCTATTCTTTTCTTGATGGTAATGTTACCACAAAACAAGCTAATGAACTCCATCACCTCCTTAATAAAATACTGCCAGAAATGAAAATGCTCAGTATTTTGTTTTGCTTGGATGACTGCCTTATATTCACTTTAGACACTGACATATCTTTCCCAGTAATAAAACATAGCTTGGAAGAATTTTCCAGACCATGAGCTAAAACAATAATTGAATAGACTACTTTCTGATTCATCCATCCATCTATAACCACTTTTTCCCACTTTCGCAGATGGGGTTTGGGTGTGACTTCAACAGTGACAATCATCTTGAGTGAAGGTTTACACCACTGTGAGGCTGACCCTGCTGCTATAGATCTTCCACATCACACACACACACACACACACACACACACACACACACACACACACTTGTGGCCAAATTCAGTGTGTCCAGTCTACCTACAACATGTCTTTGGAATGTGAAAGGAAAAACAGAGCTCCCCAAGGAAACCCACATGAACACAGGGCAGACATGCCGACTCCACACAGAAGGCACCCCAGCCGAGAATCAAACCCAGGAAACTCTTGCTATCTATCTTCTGGTTATGGAGTAAAAATGGGTGGCAGAAACCAGATTTTCTTTCAAGTGCGGTCATGCACCACATATTTCAGATGTAAACTTCACGAATCCCCATAAAATGTAAGCTAACCAAAATGCTCCTCACTCTACTAAATTGCAATTGACTATCTTACTTGCTACTAGACTTCTGTTTGAGACTCCTCCTGTGCAGTCCTCCCATCTCACAACTAAACTTGGCATCACCAAAACACATTGTAAACTAATGATCTTCAACTAACATCAGGTACCTGCCATCTACTAACACTCGCAGTGATCTTTCTTACATATATTAGCACACACACACGTGTGTGTGTGTGTGTGTGCGTGTGTGTGTGTGTATAAATATAAAGAGAGAGAGGTGTGTGTGTGTGTGTGTGTGCGTGTGTGTAAAATATCATCTTCTGTGCCATTAAGTACATACAGTTGCAATCTACACTGTATTTTAATTTCAATTTTATAAAATTGTTGTACTGACATTCTCTTATATTCTCAACTCACAGCCTGTGACTGTGAAATGGATCTACTTTGGATAAGCCTACTATAAAATTAACCAACACCTCCAGGACAGCATCAGAGAAGAAAGTCAAGGTAGCAGTGCCTGTATCACATCCTGATAGGATGATGACCTTTGCAGTCACTACAGTACCTACCTACATTGGCCAGTATGAAAGTGTCCAGATTCTCCCTCTCATATCTTATGTCATGCAGTAGACACCAGTCAAACACAAGGCTGTTAGACTGGAAAACAAAGTAAAGATAATGATTCAGATTCCTATGGACTTGGAAGCAACCTAGAACATGTAAGGCAGTCTACCATGGTAACTCATGCTGGGGCTGATGGAAAACCCAGCATCCTAACCTTCAAGGTATGTTGGATGCTGCAGTAGACAGAGCTATGGAGAGGTGATAGGGTCAGTATCCCAGTGTTCTTCAGCAGGTGCAAGACTCTGACAAATAAGCTACAGGAGGTCTTGATCCCCACAACACTGAGGCCCACTCATCCAGGACCTTCAAGGCAAGAAACCATCTGATGCTCACCAGATTAGGGTGGAAGTGGCAGCAGCAGTCATTTGTACCCCCCATGTATAAGTCCACTTTTTGTCTGTCTCCCCTTATATTTGCAAACTGTATGTACTATGCTTGCATCCTACCCTGTCTGTTGTGTCTAACTTTGTGTCTGTCAATACCTTTCTCTCTTCAGTAACCTTCAGTCCTACCCTTATTATCCTTTCTTCATCCCAATCTTCCATTATAGATATTGAAAAAGGGGATCTAGCTCCACCAAAAATATTCTCTCTCTTACCTCCTCCAATACAGCTCTATTACTGCCTTCCTGCAGTGCTTCTCCTTTTTAATTACCATCCCTTTTCTTTTCTTTTTTCTTATCATCTCCCTTTCCTTATTTATAAAAGCCCAAACCTGTTGTCCATATAAGGAAACCTGCACAGTGAGATAAAAAAGTCTGAAACATGTTCTATGCTGCTGGCTAGAGGCACCGAGCCACAATACATGTAGCTACTCAGAAACTGATGAACACATGTAGCAGTTAACCACATGGGAATTTTTTGCACACTCCCGTGTTGTTCTTAATGGACTTTACTTACTTTCAGCTCTGCAAAGATTAGGTGAGCATTTCTTTAAAGGCTAAAAACATTTCAAAACCAGTGCTGCTCATTTATTAGTATTGCATTTACATGTTGGAAGGGTGGCCTAATGATTAAGGTGTTTGCCTTACAAACACAAAGTGCAGGGTTTGAGTCTCACAAGAGATAATTGGCTAGGCTTAAAATGGCTCACAAGGGCAGCTAGCCTAGTCCAAACCTTTATCTATAGTGGCATGATTTGCATTTTTGTCTCAAAATGAGTGTAGAACAGGGATATGAATAGCAGCCACTGGGTCAGATTCATTAATGCCTGCACTAAGTGCACCCCATTCTGAGACACAGGCATAACTTGCACGCTCTTTCGCCTAATTTTGGTTTTCCTATGCATTTTCTTGCAACCTTAAATATCGAGAGCAATTCATAAAGGTTAACACAAAGTGTAGACTGTGTACGCTTAGTGTAATCTGAGTGACTAGTCACCGCAAGCAATGTAAGTAGGGATAACTACTTGTAAATTTCTCTGACCTGTCCTTTATTTATTCCTTCAAATGAAGAATACAAGCAGTGACTTTGAATGATTTTTTTTCAAAGAATTAATGTCATTACAAAATCTTCATGCATCACTCATAGCAGAAAAATCCCTTCATAATTAGAACAGGTCCAAAGTTTGAAAAAGAAATGATCAGACAATGCTTTTTTCCAAACAATTTTTTAATATTTGTTGCACTGGGAGAAAACACATTCAAGGATATTTTGTATTGTTTCACAAGTAATGAAGAGAGACATTTAGAGCTAGTAAAGACTGACTCTTGAATTCTAATGTCATTTTGAGTAAAACAGTACATAAAACAAATGAAACCTTTTTTGAAATGCTCTGCTTCACATTTTACAAGGAAAGCATAACAACCACAACTCCGCTGTCATTAAATTGGTACATGACTCTGAAAATCCCTTTATTACACAGCAGACTGTTATTGCACATCAAATAAAAGTCTGTTTTTTACAAGAATTTAAGCAGAATGAAGGCATAATTAAATATACAATAATATGCAATAAATACGGTATTTCAGTTAATAAGCAGTTTACTTGCTAAACAGTGAAACTAAGCAATTAGGTAATGATGGATATTATTTATAAATAAATATATTAGACGTGTCATGACAACAAAACTAATGCTACCTTTATATTAGACATTTACTGAACTAGTAAGAGCAGCATATTACAGCTTTACTCAATCTGTAAAAATGCAGCTGTCATTTCTGCTGGAGCAACCTGAATACTGGTTTTGTTTCTGCTGAATGGAAAACAGCAACCGTCATCTCCCTTCATAAAGGGGGTACAGCAACAGACCATTGGAACTACAGACCCATAAGCTTAACCAGCCTTATTTGTAAGGCCATGGAATGAATCATCATGGACCTTATAAATCAAGATATATGTGAACTCCAAACCTTTGATCCCACATGGTTTGGTTTTGTCAAAGGCAGGTCATGCCTGTTAAACCTGGTGGACTTTGAAAACATCACCAGAGCCATAGACAAAGGCAAATATGTGCATACAGCCTACCTTGACTTAGCCAATGCCTTTGACACAATCCAACATTGGGGCATCATTGATAAACTCTCCCAGTTGAATATCCACCTTTATGTCATCAGGTGGGTTACTAACTGGCTCACCAACAGATCACACTCAGTCAAAGTTGAAGACTTTACCTCAACCAGCAGACCTGTCACCAGCAGTGCTCCAGAGGGGTCAGTGCTGGGCCCCTGTTGTTTGCAATATACTTCTCAGAAGTTCAGGCCAAAACAGAGGGGCTATGGCTGACTAAGTTTGCTGACAACTGCAAATTAGGTGCAATCACTGAATCCCCAAACAATGTCAATATACTTCAAGTGGGGCTTACACAAACCAATGATTGGTGCCAAAGTCACGGACTCAAACTCAATACTAAAAATGCATTATCATCCCCTTCGGTAAAAATAATATCCCTGAAGGCTATCAAATAAATCATAATGCCATAAGTAAAAACTCAGCAGTGAGAGACTTGGGAACACAAGTTGACTGTAGCCTAATATTTAAACACCATGCATCTCATAAGCAAAGGCTTTGCCTCAAGACTGAAAGAGGTCATAACACCCCTGTACTTGACCATCATCAGGCCAGTAATCAAGTATAATGATCTCTTTGGTAAGTACCTTAAGAGGCACCTGTAGCAACTTGAGAGACCTCAGAGATTTCTAACCAAGAAAATTCAGGGGCTCCAGCACATCATATATTGACAGATTGAAGTCACTGTCACTGTTCTTGGTAGCATACAGACTACTTGGAGAAGACTTGTGCCTGGCCTACAGAACAATCTTGGCTCCAAGCCAAATGGAAATGCTGCACATCTGCAAGTCAAATGTGACAAGGGTCATCCGTTCTATGGACCTTAACCTGGCCAGCGACATAAATAAGACCTGCTGGTAAGAGAGAGATATGTCTCTCAGATGTTTCCACTCCTCTGGAGTAGGGTGCCATTTCGCATCAAACAAAGCCCCTCTATGACCCTTTTTAAACACAGCCTGTATGACTGGATAGGAAAACTCAAATTCATGCTGGGGATTTCACCTATGTTGTTGTTGTTGTGTCTTTCAGCTTTTCCTGGTTAGGGATCTCCACAGCGGAACTCTGCTCTGCTTATGATTGGCAGTAGATTTTTATGTGCCGAGTTGCCTGCCCTGACGCACAACCTTCAACAAAGGTATGCCCATTCACATATGTCTCCACACAGAAGACGCTCTAGCTGCGAATCGAACAGAACAATGTCTTACTGTGAGGCGACAACGCTACTGCAGCACCACCATCGTGGGGATTTCACCTATGACCCTCCTAAATATGGCCAGTCATTGCTGACTAAGATCTTGAGTTTAGGCAAGATCCTTTATATTGGGTTTCTCTAGCATTTCATTGGGTACATGCTAGGCTTATAAAGACCTTTAGGTCAATAGCACAGTAACCACCTACGAACCTATGTTTTGACAGAGCTACCAGTGCTTTAAATGTTTGAGTGAAACACACAAAAAAGGAGTTTCTACATGTCAGAACACTTTGGAAGCCTACTGGTCAATAAGAAGAAAAACTAAAAATATTGGATACTTTAAAGAGGAAAGGGGGAGAAATAGAAGGATCTGGAAGACAGAAAGTGAAAGACTATTTATACATGTTTGTATACAAGTGTAAGATAACTTTATTTGAACCAAGCAGTGAATCATTAAACAAAAACAACTTAATATTAAGAATTTGACCTATATGATTGAAGTACAATGTCAGTGTCCCAGACTGAGAGCTTTAATTTTGGACACATGAGCTGTTAGAATTCCTAAGCAAGTGTAATTTACATGGAAGAACTAAGTATGCATATTCTAGTTGTTCAAGAAATAAACAGTTCTCCACAACAGAAAAGTTAATCTAAATTTTACTTTCAGAAGTGCTGAAATGTTGTGCAATGTATGCTAAAAGGGGTGAGCCATGCGTAATGTGTGCCACAAATAGATCAGAATTTTTGTTAAATGATAGCAGTTCCCTTTAACTATTACCAAAAGGTTAAAATGTACAGGCATGTGCAGACTAGTCAGCATTTAATCCATTCATCTAATTCAATAGTAGTGCATCTGAGAAATAAACATATAGTACAAAAATGATAAAAGTATAAACTTTTGCCAGTCCTCAGAAACAAATAAATAAAAATAACATAGCTATGCCAGGGCTGCTCCTGCATAATAAGCTATTTAGTTGAGAAACTGGCAGACGATGTGCAGAGGTATGGAGCACACTACAGCAAGTCACTTCTTCTGGGCCCAGCAGCAGGCAGGCAGGCAGAATACTTTTGATGATGCGGATCCATGTGATCATTGAGGCACTGCTTACATTCTTCACAGGCACAGCTGAGACTCCATACAAGGGCTGGACACCAAAGTCCTTACTATGTAACATATCATATATGGGAAAGAAATGGGGAGCTAGGATAGTCAGAAGCAAGCACAGGAACACAGAATAGGACAATGGGAGGGGTGGGGAGACAGAGGATCATTTTTAGGGTTAAAGGTGCCTTTTTTATATTTAGAGAAGAAAGGTATTGTTGGGGAAGAATGGTGATGATGAAGACAGGAAAGACTATATGGAAGGTATCAGGGTCAGACAAATGCCTGACAGTCAGAAACATTGCAGTGGCATTACTATACCAATAGCAAAATTCTTGTGCTACTAACCCAGTGACACTACTGAAATACTCATGGCACAATTAATTCTGCAATAAGATATCAAGCATATATTAAGACATTTTACACAGGAAAAAACTACTATAGCATGTGTGGTATTGGAACATGAAAACTATCAGCTGGTGGAGACACAGACTAGATATACTTACTTTACTGGGGGGGTGGGTCAACAGTCACCTGCCGACAGTGGGACTGGTAGTTCTGTGTGTAGGAATCGTGACTGAGTGTGAAGGGCACAGACCCAGCTGTTCTTATCAATCTAGATGGATTGCTGAATGACAGTAATTGCAGGATTAGCCATGCTGGGTGGCAGCAGAGACAGAGAGGTATGTATTGAAAGATGCATCCTCTCTTACAGGAGTTCAGGTAGTGAGCACACACACACACACACACACACACACACACACACACACAAACAAAGTTGGTGGGATGGAGGGTGCACACCTGCTAAATGGGACAGGTTGTGCATTTGTTACTTTGAATATAACTTGGTGTTGCCTATGGGTGCAGAGGTCTAAACAGATGGATCACAAGCTGCATGTTGGACAGCAAACTGTTGCCAAGCTTTCTGAATTGGATGGCTGCAGGGATGTGGCCTAAGAAAGCACAGTATAGCAGGCATGCCACTTATTACAGGCACTCTGGTGGCATGGATGGTAGACTATTAGACGCGAAGTTTGAAGTATCTGTACTCTGGAATGGACATTAGGTGCATGTTCCTGTGTACAGGTACTAAAACTTCTTTTACTGTAGGTGGTGCATGCTTATGGAAAGTCCATTCTCAATATGTATAAGGCTGTCAGGATATTCTGGGAGCATGTTGGACAGGGACCTTATGTTGGAAGTGAGTGTCATTTGTTGCCAAAAAAAGAACACAACAGTTCCACCACAGATTTACTGACTTGATACATCATCTTCACACACAGACACACACACACACACACACACACACACACACACACACACACACACACACACGCATGCATGGAAGAGAAAGGGTAGAAGTTGAGGTCCATCATTACAGAGTACACTCAGTGACACAGAGTTCTTGGCATCCCTGTTTTGGGACAGTGGGAGGTCACTGATACCTAGTGGAGGCCTGGATGTGGGAACTGGACTGATGTTAATATCACAAGTCTCTGTTGGGAATTAACCAAGTTGGTATTACCATAAGCCACTAGTGCTCTCTAGATGTGCTCTACAGTTTTAATTTCTCTACATCTTTTGAGTTTCTAATACAATGACAAAAATGGGCCCAATTGCTAAGTCTGGGTATGATTAGAGCTCATGAAATTAGTATTGTTTCATTCTTTGATGTTAGCCAAAAGTCCTCCTCTCAGCACCTGAATTGTGCCCAGAACTGACTCCTCCTTTAGCTCATATGGATTACAGGTATAGATAGAATATGGGTATCTTTCTTCTATACTGCTCTTGTTTCTGTCTGTGAATCCTGTAATTTTATGACTTTGTTTCTGTCTGTGAGTCCTGTAATTTTATGACTTTGCATCTCTCTCTCTCTCTCTCTCTCTCGCTGTAAAGGGCACAGATGGCATAAAGGGTTGTAATCAATGGCTGCAGCAGTTTCAACAATCAATACTTTTTGTCTTTTCTTCATAGACTATTATGTCTGCTTTTCTCTGAACAGTGGGTAATGGGTGATACCATGTGATATAGACCATCATTCTCAATAACTCTTTGCAGTTCATATTAACAATGCTTCTATATTTTAGTGTTTGCACATTCCCCAATGCTACAGTCATCGCATTATTGTGGCTTTCATACACAGGCCCCCTGCCATGAGTGTATCGCACCCATCAACAAAATGTGCAAATGTTTTCATTTTTTTTTTTTTTTTTTTTTTTTTTACAGATCCTGTTTTATCCATTTCTGTGACATGAACAATGAACTTTGCAAAACAACATGTATGTAGTCCACTATCCTGGGCCACCATTATTTACCTTTCATTTTCAGTTTTAATTCACCTCTCCATAGCCATTCCTGCATCAAATCTTGGTCAATATGAGGTTATTCCAGGAGATCTTTGTACCTGCCACTATATTAATGTATTTTCTAATTTTCTTTCCTTCTCTTCCATTTTTTTCCTTATATTCTTCCTTTGTTTTTTGCACATTTAGCTGTTGTCTGATTTTTGTCATCTTTTGGTTTAACTGCCATTCCAGCTTTACACAAAAATGCTTCTGCTAAGCTAAGCAAATATGTCATCTTAGACTTCTTTTTTTTAAACTTTCACTGTGGTTGTATGCAGTCCCACAATTGCAGATCTATAGATGTAATACATTTCGGGGAGGCTCATGCTTCCTTCAGAGCAAGGAACATATAATCTTGGTATGCAGTGATTTTATGTTTGATTTGCTAAGTCTGAAGCATTTTTCTTGTTTTCCTTTCCAGCTGATCCCATACGTTTTGGGAACAGAAGATCTTCCCAATACTGTAAGTTAGAACTGGAAGAGCAAACTTGTTTATAGCTTTGACTTTACACCATAGGTGTTGATGCAGTTTTAAATATTAGTTTCAATCTTCTGAAGTGTTCATTACTAAGTTTTAATATCATTTGTACATGTTTTATTGTCAATTAATCATCTATTCCCAAATGTTTATACACTCCATCCTGCTCAAGTTCCTTTGTGTCATATTCATGTGACAGTTTGATATTTTCTTACTGCTGCAGCTTTCCTGTTTTAAATGTTGATTTTACACATTTATCAAGACAAAATATCATTCTTATATCATCTGACAAAGTTTTAACCATTTGGAGTTGTGCTTTCAACTCCTAATCCGATGAACTATACAATTTTAAGTCATCCACAAAAAACTAAATGAGATGTCTTTAAAGAAGGTTGGTTTCTGGGAACCAAACTGTAACCACAGTCTATTATGTTAGGTAAACAGCTTAATGGGTTACGAGCAAGTCAAATCAGCTTGGTGACAATCAACCTTGGAATACCCCCCCTTTGAATTCTTATACCTGGGATAATAATTTGTCCTTTTTGCAAGTTGCAAAGTGGTTCGACAACTGTTCCTGGTCACTGTAATGTAATCAATTAATCAATGTAGGGTCCATCTTCTACATCTGTAAGCATTCCTTTATCCATGAATGCAGGATGCTGTCAAATAATTTTTTGTATTCTAGCCATGCCATACTTAGATTCTTCTCTTCTTACAATTCTCTGTTCTGGTTTCCTTTCACAAATGATACTTTGTTCCATATGACTTTTTTTGGTCACTCTTTTGTTCTGTGGTTATGACTGATTGTTTTTCTAAATGATTATAAACTCTGTCTGCATCAATTCCAGAATATAATTAGGTTCATAGGTTCATAGGTTTATACTAGGCTATCTGCCCTAAGGCATTTATAAGCCTAGCCCAAATTATTGTGGCTTACGCCACCCCTTATATGAAAAAATACTGTGCCCATTAGTTTGTTGTGCCTCTGTCCAGCAGTGACCCAGAGATGATTCCCGGGGTAAACCTACGATCTCCCATCCACAGGTCTAGATTTCTCTTGAACAGAGTCAGCGAGGTGCTCTGCCTCACATGGACCGGGATTTTATTCCACAGCATAGGTAGTCTCTGAGTGATAAATCTATCCCTCCAGCACGTCCTATTTATATCCGTGCTAAGGTTTAAGTCGCTTGCTCTAGTGGTTTTGGTGGATTTGGATTTTTGAGGTGGAGCATGTCCATTAATTCCGGGTTGGACATGGCCTTGTATGTCAGGCACATGTCACCTCTGAGCAGACGGTATGCGACTGAATAGAGCTGGAGTTTCTTCAATCTGGCAGCATATGACAGATTTTGGAGTCCCTTTATCCTTTTGGTGAGGAACTTTTGGGGTCTCTCCAATTGCTGCAGATGTCGGGTGAGATACATCCCGAATGGGGCATTGTACTCAATCATTGGTCTGATAAGTGAAGAGTACAGGGGAACAATGACCTCACTAGATCTGGATGTGAATCCCTTCATGATCAGGTGGGCAATGTAGAAGGTCTTTCTAACCACTTTAGCAATGTGAGTGTCAAAAGAAAGGCCACTGTCAACCTGGGTCCCCAGGTCCCTGATAACCTCTTCTGTGCTTAGTGGATTGCCACCTATATGGTAGCTTGGGGTTACCTTGTTTTTCCCGAAGGGTATGACTATACATTTTTGGCGTTTAACTTCAGGCCATGGCTCTGGCACCAGCTATCTGTTTCCGTGAGTCCCTTCTGAAGGATATCAGTGTCCGATGCACTTTCCACTATGGCGCCCAGTTTGCAGTCATCTGCAAACTTTGTCAGCCAAAGTCCTCCCATGTTGGCCTGTACTTCTGAGAAGTAGATGCCAAACAATAGGGGCCAAGGACCGAGCCCTGTGGGACACCACTTGTGACCGGCTTGGAGTCTGACACAGCGCCAGCAACTCTAACCCTGTGGGTTCTGTCCTTAAGCCAGTTTGCAACCCATCTTGTGACATATGGGTTTACATTTAAGCTGGTAAGTTTTTCTACAATACCCGAGTGGGGTATTGTGTCGAAAGCCTTTGCAAGGTCAAGGTAGGCTGTATGGACTGCCTTTCCCTCATCAATGGCCTTGGTGACTATTTCGAAGAAGTCGACCAAGTTCAAAAGGCATGATCTTCCCTTGACAAAGCCAAACTGGGTCGGGTCCAATGTCTGCAAGTCCCTATATCTTTGTTTATGAGCTCCATTATGATCCTCTCCATAGCTTTGCAGACTAGACTTGTTAAGCTTATGGGGCGGTAATTACCAGGGTCCGTAGAGGCGCCACCTTTGTGGAGTGGGACCACAGTTGCCGTACGCCACTCCTTGGGCACGTATCCTGTGGTAAGGCTGAGATTAAACAGCTGCCTTATGTGCGGGTTTAATTCCTCATTTAGCTCATGTAGCACACAGCCGGGGACACCATCCGGTCCCATTGATGCTGTGTTTTTAGCTTTAGAGAGAGCAGCTTTCACCTGCGCATTTGAGATGTCCGGGAGGCTACACTCGGCTGGGATAGTTATCTCTCCTTTAGGGAGGGAGAGGGGGGTGAAGTTTGCACTGAACCTGTCTGCCAGTATGTTGGCAATGTCTGTGGGTTCAGTGATTTTGTATCATTTTGGACTAATTCTGAGCATATCTGTGAGTTTCCACCCAGGTTCCTAACATAGCTGAAAAAGGCCTTATGATTGTCCTTTGAATCCATGGCAATTTTTCTCTCAAAATTGGCCTTAGTTGATTTTATGAGTGCTCGTATTTTTTACTAATAATGATCAGGGTGACTTCCCTTTTATGGATTTTGTTCTATCATGTAATAGCTTTCTCCTCTTATTGTAAAGTTTGTTAATGGCTGGGGTCCACCAGACTGGACGTTTGCCCTTTGTGGAAAGAGTCTTGGTTTTATTTGGGATTGCCTGATCCATGCAGTCCTGGAGGTGTTCATAGAAGGCATTTGTAAGGGCTTCCGCAGCTTGGGTTGTGGTTTCCTCTGACTCAGGGGCCTTGAAGGATACCACACCAGTCTTTGAGTAGTGTGAAGTTTGCTTTAGAGAAGTTCTTCACTATGGTCTTTTTTTGTTTGGGGTGGGGGCGGGATGTGGATTTCCAGTGAGATTAGTTTATGATCAGATCTCACCAATGAGGGATATACTTCCGGTGTGGAGCATTTTGTCCCCATGTTTGTGACAATGAGATCTAGTATATTTTCTCCTCTCGTGGGAACAGTGACTAGCTGTTCCATGGCATTTGAATTTATGAACTCCAGGAACCGTTGGGCTAGAAAGTTAGGGCTTGAGTAATGTTCCCAGTCTATATTCGGGTAGTTGAAGTCACCCAATATGATGGTGTTTGGAGATACATTTATACCCTCCAGTGTCTTCAGGAAGGCTGTGTGGGGTTCCTGAGTTTGAGAGGGTGGCCTGTAGCATGCTACAATTTGTAGAGCAGTTTTGCCTATTGTTAGTTGCACCTGGATGGTTTCCGAAGCTTCATGCGTTGCCACCAACCTGGAGGTGTGAGTATCCTTTATGAATATGGATACACCACCTTTTTGTGGAGTGGTCCGGTTTTGGGGCCGGAACGCATGATATGAGGTAAAACCTAATAGTGCCGGGTGCTCTCAGGAGCCTTGAACCAGGTTTCAGTTACAGCACAGACATCGATGTTCTCCATACTGAGAAGGGCCTCGAGTGCGTGCATTTTGAGATTTAGACTTCTGGCATTGAGCAGCATTACCCTCAATTTCTTCCCATTTTTGTTTTCTAGGGTGGTAGGTTTAGAATTTGAGCCTTGCCTAAAAAAGGCACTATGGGGTGGCAAGAGCCTTAGCCAATATCCGGAATCCCAGGGGTGACAGGTGCAAGCCGTCCCTTGCGAAGCAGCGTGGCTTGTCAAGCATGTCATCCCAGGCAGACAGACACTGGATCCCCTTTGAATGACACCAGACATTAAGCCAATTGTTAAAGCTGATCATCTTGTCTCTATATTGTGGCATCATTCTTGGTGAAGGAAGGATACTGCTCAGGGTTAGGGTCATACCTGCCTGGGCTACATAATCAGAGAGCTCCTCTATGTCTCTTTTCATGCAGTCCAGGGAGGTACGTCTCAGGTCGTTCACACCAGCATGGACAATGACTGTGTCATATTTGTACTTGCTGTGGAGTGACCCGAGTGCTTGTGTTATGTGGCGGATTCTAGCGCCCGATAGGCAGCTTACTGTGACCCTCTCCTTGTTCAGCCTGGTGAGTGGGACGTCAGTGTGTCTGACTATGGAGTCACCTATGACTAGTATGTTTGGTGTTGTATTTGGCCTTAAGGGCTGTGACTGCTTTGCACACTGCTTTTGTGGTTTATGTGTTGCTTGTGGGGTGTCTTGAGGTAGCAGTTGTTTGGGTGTCTGCTTTGGAGGCCTCTGCTGTTTAGGTAAATTTTTACTCAGAGCCTCAGTATGTCTTTGTGTGTTTATGTGTTTGATTCAGTGGAGTGGTAGCATTATGTGAGGCTGGTTTTGTGGTGTGTGTAGTTGCCTTCTCCTCCTGTCTGGTCTTGCCAGTCCTGAGTTGAGAGAGCTCAGCCTCCAGTTTGGCTAAATAGCTGCATCTCTCGCAAGTATTTGTGTTATGTGGGAGGAGGAGAGGGTTGTCTGTGTACATGAGGCAGTTATAACATTGCCTCAAGATTCCCAGATTCACCAGCTGGACCGGAGAGGAGATTGACAACTGACCTTTGGACATGCTAGAATAATATTGGGAAATCCTTAATTGAAAACAAGGGCCAGTGGGGAGTGAGGGTGTAGTGCTTTTAATTTTAGTGCTGACTTATATAATTGCTTTAGTGAGCAAGTGCCAGGTAACTTGAGTGCAATGTGATACAAGTAACTAAATGCAAAACGACAAACAGTAACTTTCTTTCAAGTGAAACAAGGAAATAAGTACAGTAAGCAATGCAGATATCACTAGTGATCCACAGAAGCTGAGAAGTTGCGTATTAGGTGAATTAGCTTCCAGGGAAATAACAAGCAAACAAACAACAAGTATATAAACAAAGCTAGATTCAGTAGGCCTGGATCTAGTCTATGCTAGAGCAAACAAGGTGAACCAATTTCAGTAAGATACAGTTCAAATATTCAGGCACTATAAACCTTTAACCAGAAAATTCCCAGCTCAGAAGGGCAGAGTCCAGCCTCTTCTCCCACAAGAGTGCAGTCCACGAACCTTCTTAATGTAAAATAACTGGCCTGAAGCCCAAGTGCCTAAACCAGAACTAATACACTTGGACACTGGGCTCTCAATCAGCAGTTCCCAACTTAGAAGGATGAAAGCTACCTGTCCTGCCACCACAGTGCTTGCCACAAACCTTCCTAATGTAAAACAACTGGTCTGAAGCCCAAGTGCTTAATCCAAAAGACTTGAATGATAGCTACACTTTAATCAAGTTACAACCAAGCAGTAATAAATGCCATTGAATACTTTAGAGAATGTCTGGATTAGTGCTCAAGTTACACAAACAAAGCTAGATCCAGCAGGCCCGAATCCAGTCTATGCCACAGCAAACAAGGCGCACCAACTTCAGTAAGAAACAGTTCAGATATGCATGCACTATAAGCCTTTAACCAGAAATTCCCAGCTCAGAAGGGCAGAGTCCAGCCTCTCCTCCCACAAGAGTGCAGACCACGAACCCTCTTAATGTAAAATAACTGGCTTGAAAGCCCAAGTGCTTAAACCAGAATTAATACACTTTTAGAATAACAGACACTGAGCCCTCAATCAGCAGTTCTCAACCTAGAAGGATGTAAGCTACCTGTTCTGCCACAACAGTGCAGACCACAAACCTCTCAGTGCAAAACAACTAACTGGTCCGAAGCCCAAGTGTTTAAACCAAAAGGCTTAGAATGAGTTACACCAAGCAGTAATAAATACAATTGAGTATTTTAAGATGATGCAAAAGTAAAAAGAAGTAGGTAAAAACACAAGTACAGTAAAAGCAGATGAAAAATTTTTTTATTTTTTTTATTTTTTTATTTTTTTCTGAACAAGTGCTGAGATCAAAGAAACAGATTTGAGTGCTGAAACTAGAAAACTGGCTAGTTACAAGAAAAAAAAAAACAAGCTAGAAGGCTTCCCTCAAACACAGAAGGGCTTGGGGGCTCAGAAGCCTACAAATAGTCTGTACCACTTAACAAGAAAGGCAGGAAATAAGCTTAATTTTTTTTTTTTCTATTTCCCAGATGCTCTCTTTGTACAAAGTAGGAGTGCCTGAAATCAGAATATGATCTCACTGCACTCAGTTGAGTGAGCAAATGAGATGGGCCCAGAGGCAGGCTGAGGCGGGCAGTTTCAATGCCACTAAGATTAACACCAAAACAAAAACAGGGCGGGTGGGTGGGAATAACTGAAGAGCAGAATAACCAGTTAAAAATTCCTTCAACACTCCTTCATACACAGTTTAAATCAATTTAAATACTGTATTTTTTAAAAGAAAAAGTGCATAAAAAGGTACTTAAATTCTCTTATACGTCCAGTTGAATATAACCAAGTTCTTAGCTTGCCAAGCTGAAGTTTTAAAGCAGGAATTATTTCACATGCACCAGTTTAAATATGCAAGGACAGGAAATCACTGAATGTGGCTACCCCCACACCTGTAATTACTAGCAAATAACAAAATTCAGCCAACACTAGCTTTTAGTTCAAGTTACTGAAGAGCAGAATAACCAGTTAAAAATTCCTTCAATACTCCTTCATACACAGTTTAAATCAATTTAAATACTGTATTTTTTAAAAGAAAAAGTGCATAAAAGGTACTTAAATTCTCTTATACGTCCAGTTGAATATAACCAAGTTCTTAGCTTGCCAAGCTGAAGTTTTAAAGCAGGAATTATTTCACATGCACCAGTTTAAATATGCAAGGACAGGAAATCACTGAATGTGGCTACCCCCACACCTGTAATTACTAGCAAATAACAAAATTCAGCCAACACTAGCTTTTAGTTCAAGTTACTGAAGAGCAGAATAACCAGTTAAAAATTCCTTCAACACTCCTTCATACACAGTTTAAATCAATTTAAATACTGTATTTTTTAAAAGATAAAGTGCATAAAAAGGTACTTAAATTCTCTTATACGTCCAGTTGAATATAACCAAGTTCTTAGCTTGCCAAGCTGAAGTATTAAAGCAGGAATTATTTCACATGCACCAGTTTAAATATGCAAGGACAGGAAATCACTGAATGTGGCTACCCCCACACCTGTAATTACTAGCAAATAACAAAATTCAGCCAACACTAGCTTTTAGTTCAAGTTACTGAAGAGCAGAATAACCAGTTAAAAATTCCTTCAACACTCCTTCATACACAGTTTAAATCAATTTAAATACTGTATTTTTTAAAAGAAAAAGTGCATAAAAAGGTACTTAAATTCTCTTATACGTCCAGTTGAATATAACCAAGTTCTTAGCTTGCCAAGCTGAAGTTTTAAATTTGCATATTGTTGGAGGCAAGTTATTGTATAGATTTTAATATGGTTTACAGGTTCAATCTTAAGGAGGAGAATCATTTTTCCTGCTGTTAACCAGGTTGATGCCTATTTGGGATGCACAAATAATTCTTACTCAGGCCAAAATCTCTGTGCAAAGATATTAATACATTTAGCTAGAAGTTAGGTTCTGTGTTGAGGCCTAAGGTTTGCCAGTTAGGAGCTTTTCTGAATTTTGTCTCAGTTTATTTACTTAATTAATTTATTTATACTGGCGGTTATTTCATCCCATTTTATATCCTCTACATTACAAATTTTTACTACATCTTTTAATTCTTCCATTCTCTCAGCATGTTTGTTATGTTCAAACACAGACTGAATTCCATCTGATAATCTCAATCTAGCAAGACAAGCTTTCAAGTCAGTTTAGGAGAATAAACCCAGTACTCGACCTACGATCTCATATTTTCCTATTTCAAAAGTTGAATAAAACCACTAAAGTCTTCCTTTTGGTTTTCAAAAGCTTTATTTTTGAAGAACGTCCAACATAGGTAGGTGAACACTGTGGCCAAAATCTCTCTTCATTTTATTAAGTTGTCTTGTAGCAACTACTCCACAGATTGTCAGGGTATTTATACTTTTTGTAGAATCAGCACTGTATTTTCATTGGTTAACAGGGATGCAAATATGGATACAACTTCTCTGACATATCTTCAAAGTTCTCTTGCTTGTGAAGCAATTTTTAGTTTATTATTGGCAAAAGTTTATGATAGATCCTAGTCTATTTTACTACTGTGTGCTGCTTTTACCACGTCTATTTTTCTAAGTATTTCCAGTTATCGGTTGCCTTCTCTATATTCTTCTAACAGTGATACTTATTGTCTTAATTGCTTTATAATTTTCTTTATTTGACACTACATGGTAATATTTTACTTGCTCCCTTCATTTCCTTTGTTACACTAGATGTTTGTGGTAACATGTCTGTTATTAATTTAGCCGCACAATAATATATTCTGTTTATTTCTTGCTATATTATATGAATTTCTCATCATAGTTCTGATTACTGTGTTTATGTATTTTACCAGTCTTATAACATTTTGGGCCTTATATACATTCCACAATTTATTTCTTTTATCAGTCTTCATATGTTTCTTAATCTCTGTTAATTCAAGAACGTCTTCCCTTAACACCTTTTCTTCTGAATTGAGAGCATCTTCTTTGCCATTGTGCTTCCTGTGAGAGTTCCATAGAAAGTTCCAGAAGATCTTTTGTGAGCTATCCTATTCAGATGTACCCTGCTTTATTTGTTGCACTTTCATACTGGAACCCTTTTGCCCATCACTCAGCAACGTGACCTGCTTCATCTCTTGATGTGAAACTTCAACTGGACTTTCCTACCAATCATCTATGGAAGGCTCCAGAGCATTGCCATATGGCAAATCTTTGTCATGTGCCTCCTGCCCCTAAGGCTGGGGGAGCTCTTATTCCTTTATATTTCAACATTGCATGTGTTCGAGTCTCCACACTAAATTCTTCACTTTGCAGATAATGCATTACTTTAATTTGTATTTATTCAGCTTCTCACTAACCCTTTTTTATATATTCCCCTTTTCGTGTTTTCTTATTTTTTGTATTATTAAATTTTCCATATCTAGGTGCCTTTGGCTGTACTTCTCTTCAAATACCATTGAAACTTATTTTATTGGTTAGTTTGGCATTCTCCTTTGCATAAATATAGTAAAACACCAGATCTTTTCTTCTTTCCCATGTCTTTCTTTCTTTTTTTTCATACCTTTTGTGAAGATTGGGTAGAGATGGGTGGAGAAATGTGAAGACTGGTAGAGATGGGTGAAGGCTGCCAGCCCAGTCAAACAGAATTTGGTACATAATTCTATTATTTGTAAATACTGTGAATGTTGAACTTAAAATACTGTGGCAACATTGTCATCTGCTGTAAAGAAAGCTAAGTCAAGCAATTCTTGTTGGTCCTTTGAAATTAAAATTATTTCATCACTGCCTTTGATGTTTTACAAGTCTGCTCCAGTCCAGCTGGATGGGGGCTTCCTGCCTATTGTTTTAAGGCTAAAGTTAATGACCAGAATTTATATGTGGACTGTCCTTTATTGCTCTAAGTGTAAAATAATTTAAATGTAGTTAATGTGTAGTCTGGGAACTCCAGAAAGGGTGAAAAAGATGATGTAATGTTTATCAGAATTGGAGTTTCAATTTAAACAGTGAGAACCAGAGATTGTTAAGCATTTTTGTCTTGATATCCAACTTATCAGCACTCTGCCTGTGTCTTAAGTAAGTTACCTTAGAAGTGTGTTTTCTTGTAGAAATAGCTAGGACTATAAAGATTAGACTAGGTGTTTTTCTGTTATGTCAGAACTGTACTACTGAATTATTTTAAGTTTATGTGTGATCTCTGAACTCTTGAATAGCACTGTGGTGTAGTAGTATTGTCTTGTGTTTTTAGTATTTATTATTAAATATTTTAAACCCTTTTCAACTGTGGCTGATTTTTGTAGAGATAAATTAAACTCTAGAGCACATTGCATGCTTATAAGTGATCCTGGACTAAGCCCTTCCAATAAGCCTTGATTGCTTAGTTACACTACTATTGGATAATAATTGTACACCCTTTAAGGGCCTTGTAGTAGCTGATAAATATTAACTGGTGGTGGCAGTAATTGCTACTGTATAGTCTGGGTAAAGGGGCACAGCTAGAGAATCTGTGTCAGCCTTTCCCAGGAGTGTCTGTGAAGTTGTATAAATACTTATCTCAAAGTGTGTGTGTGTGTGTGTGTGTGTGTGTGTGTGTGTGTGTGTGTGTGTGTGTGTATGTGTCAGCTACTTGGGCAGGGATACAAAGCACTGGTTGGACAGAGAGGGTACTGGAGGTTAGCTTGCCAGCTAGGCTGAGACCAGGACCCTTTAGCTGTGCCAGTGGGGAGTCTTATTCAGGACATGGGGAGTGACCAGCCCTGGACTGACTGTGATCTCTGCGTGCTCTTAAGGGAGATTGCACTTTACTGTGTGTATTTGTTATCCTTTCCTCTCATAAGAGATGCCCTCTCTGGTGTTAGTGGTGAGGATTGAGGCTCCTTGATTGCTGAATCAGGGCATGGGTGTCACACCTTTCAAAAATCTCAAGGTTTTCTTCTTTATATTTCCATACTTCCTCTGTCACTTATTTTTCAGGTAGGCCCAACGTTTCTTGGCTATGTAATATTTTTTATGAATCTTTAGTATTAATAAATTCAATTTTTGACAGTTGTTCATGTGCAAGTATTTTTCTTTCTTCTGTTTTTCTCTAAATCATTCTGAATATCCTCTCTCTGGAAATCTTAGGCTTATGTAATAATAATGACAATACATAATTACTTCCTTTTCTTTAACAGTCCATTTTGTTATATTTAATGGCTCTTTTTTAGCCTGTCAGATTTTTTTCTTTCAGACTACTACTTCATTCTACCCTGGGGAGCCATATTTCCCCTGACCTTGGCCTAACCCTGTTGTAGGAATGTTTCTGGGTCTTACGGATTCCACACTACTCTTCCAGTCCTGGCAACAGTGCATATACCATGACTGGGCAGCACTTTTTTTTATTCTGGGACCCATACCCCAAGCTACATTTTTTTATTTTTTTACTCTAGTTTTCCTCATGATATGCAAGCTGCAATGTATACATATCAAGAGTCTTCTTGATGAGATTTTGTGAAAACAGGGTCCACCATGTGAAGGTACTCACCAGCACTTGAGGATGAATTCATGTCCAGCAATACTACTCTCTTTTTCTTGCTGATTTCATCTCCCTGTTTGGAACTTCATGAGCTTGCTGATGATAAACATTGCCAATACTTTTCTAAAGGGTACATCTGGAATGCAAGTACTATATTATACAGCATATGGTATGTACGTGTTCATTCTTTTTATATTATTTTATGTGTGGAATCAAAACATTTCTGCAGTAATACACAAAGATGTTTGTCTGTCTTCACAGGTGCGACATTATGAGGGTCGGCCATAACAGAAAAGGACATGCCTAATGTCAGTGCAGTGTTGAAGCTTGGTAATGATGGTAGCCTATGCAGAGAACAGTCAGATAACACTATGCCTTTCTCTCAGTGAAGGCTTCTGTGGTGAAAACCCTAATATCTGCATCACTGGCACAGCTGTATTGACTATGGAATTCACCCCTACCTCTTTACTCGGTAAGGAGTGACAAGCCATCCCCTTGTAGCCCAGTATGTGGTACTTGATCATCACCAATGGGAAGTGGCACTATAATGAGGCATAAAGAGAGCACTTGAGAGAGGTGTGTCATTGAACATCAGTGCCATAAATCTGCTAAGTGTCTAACCTAAGAGTCACAATGCACATAATAATTGTAATGGGTATGCAGGTTTGTAATCCAGGTGCAGACATGGGAGGTGATTAGTTTACTGTAAGGCAAACCTGATGACACGTGCAATGGCATGCTATGCCTGCATTCAGCTGTGAAGTATAGGGAAGTAGAGCACAACCACCTGCTGATATTGTTGGATGTTCACTTTGCCTCTCCTGAATCCCCTGGGGATATGATGGCTCTACCTACCATGTTTGTCACAATAAACATGGCCACCCCTCCTGTGCCTCAGCTGTGTTCTTGGTCCAAGGTGCACTATTCCTATGGTCATGGTGATCCACCGCATCACTGCCAACTAATGGTAGTGAGCCTGCAGTGATACAACGGGGTTGTCCCCAAAAAGTTAGCCACCATGCCGGTTCTCCTCACCTCAAGGAAAGTCAGTCATGGTCCCATTCTTCCACACCATCCTTTCCAGTATGCATTACTGGTAGTGCCATACTAAAGAGGGCGATGCCCCCTTGGCTGTTTGTCTACTGTCTACATAATCGGCACCCTGAAGACCTAAGATCTTTGTCAGATCTATGTCAGATCTATGTCCATACAGTGTTCCAGGATCAGCTGCAGTTGTGTGCTCTAGTTCTTGGAACAGAAAATCATCCCAATACACACAGTGCAATCACCTAGACAATGTGGTTACCTGTCCCACAGGAAGCTCTAGTCTTACTTCACAGTCTAGCTAGCTTCCTCCAAACCACCTAACCATGTAAATCAATAACTGTTCAACACTGCCTTGTCTCTTCCACCTGTATTTATGCAGTGCTGTTATTTATTTCTGTACAGCACTCCTGCTGTGCAGATATTGACAATGTACCCTGCCCACTCCTCTGTTATGCATAGGTTAGATAATGCCTGATGCACAGAGATGCAAGTCAGTGAACAGTACTACATACTCTGAGTGCAATATGGTTTTAATTCTTATTGCCTTTTTTCCTGTAGTTGTGAACCAGATGCCACCAATCTGCTAGTACTGCAAATTGCGCCTGCCTCAGTCTTGCCTGGAGTTCAAATGCAAATGGTTCATCTGGCAACTCTTCATTTAGTACTTCCACCATTGCTGGCTCCAATCTGTTTGTCCCTATGACAGCAATCTCAGATGCTAGTTGTCTGCATTTCATCATGTAGTGCAACGCTGACAAGATGACACACATTCTGCTGCAGGTGTCCAAAATATATTACAATGTGCCACAAGTGGAATCTAGGCAATGGTATTAGGACTTCAGCTATCCACACATGCAAATCAAAGTTGTGGGTTTGCAGCAGTGCAGAGCTGCATGACATCTCAGCTATGGTGTGCATGTTGTGTAGCAATGTCATAAGCCATGGCTCCAGGGCATATCCAGTACCACCAATAAGATGCCCCTGCTGGAAATCAGACACAAAACACTGGTATTGTTCAGATGAGTGCCAGATGTGGGAATTGCAGGAACTGTATGTATGTTGCACAGAGACAAAAAGGAACCAAATAATGGTCAAATGAGACCCTAGGCAGGGTAATAGATCACCGCCCCCCAGGCAGCACCTCCAGCCATTAAAGTGTCCCATTACTTGGCTAATTCTCCTCAGTTACCATAAACACTGTTCAAAACTCTCAGTGTGCATATTATTTTCTTTATTTCTAGAATGATTAGAGGTATTTAAGCTTTATTTCAAATATTATAGCACAAACACTGATCGCCATTTGCTAAGCAAAACAATACAGTTTCACAATGAAAACAGACTTAGCATGAACAGAAAGTTTCTCTACACCTGAAACTCATATTCATTGAAACAGCACTGAAAGCCCCGTTCAAAGAAAATGCTTCTGGCCAGTGGTGAATTAGGTTGGGCTCTTTTCAAACCATAGGCCCTTTGCACACATTTTTAGGACCATGCATTCATGCATGTTGTTCTTTGATGTACCATCCTGATTGCATTACATTATATTCCTTCTATATCACAACAACACCTGTTACAATGTGTTTTAAATTTGTAGGTTGGAACATTTTTCCAATAAGCAATGAAACAAAAATATGAATTAATGACAAAAATTACCCATTACAGAACATTTCAATCACAAAGGGCCACACAACCTTCTGTTATCACAGTCCACAAGTTATCAGTCAATATACACAATCTCTGCAGAAGTAAAAATCATCTGAATAATACCATATTAAAGAGATCTATAATTAATGAAAGGATTGCTTTTGGCAAACAACTTTACATTTCAGTGTTTCTTATACCAATTCAGGTCTACTGCCCTTGAAGAATAAATTATCCCTACATCCATCCATCCACAACCTCTTTTACCCATTTTTGCACAAGGAGCCAAGGTGTCACTTCAACAGTGACAATCATCTTGGGCCAAGTTTTATACCATTGGGTGTCAATGTTTGCAGTAGGTAATGGCTGTCAAACTGGCAACAGGTTCATAGTTACTAGGCATCTCATCCAAAGGAGGACACACTCAGGAGTGGAGCAACCCCATTCCTCCCTTAATGGGAACTGCAATATCAGCATGTCATCCTCAGCTTAGCAAATGGCCCTTCCTGTCCTAACTTATAGTTTTGGAATGATTGATTGGCCCCAAAATGTGTTGGATATTTTAGATAGGAAAACAAAGAGGATGTTTAATGCACATCAAATGATTTATGAAAATCGGTTCATACGAAGGAGGGATGGGCCTCCTTGAAATTGATTATATGTATAGATCTGCAATGGTTGGACTCCACACATCTGCTGACCCCACAAGACCCAAATGTAGTGAAAGTTTTGAAACATGAGGAGAATAAATCTAAGATGATGTCTCTGCTTAACATAGCAGAATCATATTGGTGTCAAGCAGGAATGGAAATCAAACCAGAAGTAAATAAAAATCAGGCAGCAACTGAATATTTCAAAACACAAAAGAAAGAATATAAGGTGAAGGATCAGATGAGAAGGCAAGAAATGTGAAAAATGCATAAATATAGTTGCAAGTATAGAAAACTTCTGGAAGATCATGTTGATTATGAATGAATGCAGGAATGGTTAAGGAGAGATGAATTCAAACCAAAAGATGAAAGGTTAATATTGGCGGCCCAAGATAGTGGGTTGCATACACACTTTGTTTACAAAGTTCATCGAATATGTGGGAGAAACAGACAAATGTAGGTTTTGCAAAACTGAACTGGAAAGAGTTGCACACCTCATTGCTGGTTGCGACATACTCATGGCAGGGTAACTGTATACTGAAAGGCATAATAATGTGGCAAGACTATTGCACTGGGGATTGGGCAAACATTATGGTATTGAAGTGGCTGAAAAATACTGGAAACATGAGGCATAAAGCATCATAAAAAAATGAAGATGTCTACCTCATATGCGATCATCCATTACCAACAGTTCAAAAGACAGAGGCTAGAAAACCAGATATAGTGGTCCAAGAAAGGAAGACAAAAGTAGAATTGATCAATGAAATTGCCACACCCAGTGACTACAGTGTCTTGCATACAGAGAGACACAAAGTCATAAAATATCAGGATTTGCAGGCAGAAATGAGAGTAACGTGGAAGAAAGACACCCAGACAGTTCCAATAGTAGTAGGAGCAACAAGTCTTATAAAGAAGAGTCTACAATCGTATACAGATATGCTACCAATACATGTAAATCCATACAAATTGCAGAAGGAGTCATTACTTGGCACATTGCGGGTGCTGCAAAGAGCACTACTGGCTGACATCAGAGAGTAAAACAATACTAATTTTTATGAACTTTAATTGTACTTTGACTTAGGAATGGGGTCCATTCCCGTCGTCATATTAGAAACCCAAAAGACTTGGAAAAATGACAAAAGTGTGAAAGTAGAATCCACAGCTTTCTGCACCAAAGGCAATTATGCTATCTGTTGTGATACTGATTTAAAATATTATAGCACAAACTCTGATGATGGTCATTTGCTAAACAAAACAGTTACACACTGAAAATATACTTAGCATGAGCAACAGTAAACGTCTATGCCTTTGAAACACAACATTTCTTGAAAATGCACAGAAACACAAAAGTTTAAAAATGTAATGAAACTCAATAGTCCTTGAAAATGCACAGAAACTTAACATTCTTTGAAAATGCATCTGCTGACAGTTTGGTAGTTGGTGAAGTGGATTCAGGCTCCAGAGTCCTGTAATTAATGTACAGGGTTCCATCCTAAATAAGTTAACAAGCCTGCCATTCTTAACTGGGTATTACACCACCCACAGACACACACACAGACACACACACAGACACACACACACACACACACACACACACACACACACACACACACACACACACACACACACACAAACACACACCTCCATAAAATCCTGTACTCACTCTTCTCTCCATGACAATCCTGTGCTGGCCCATCTCTTTCAAACTGAATGGCAATTCTCAAAACCAGTGATCCACTCCAATGTGCTTGCATCTTTACTATTACTCATGCACAGAGGGTACTAATGATGCACACACAGTTCATCCTTAGAGAAGAAATACAAGTTTTATGGCAGATCCCTGTTTAGTGCCCCCCTAGCCAACTGGCCCTAGTCAACTGCCTAGGTCATTTACTGCTGGATTGAACACTGCACATAAATATATATATATATATTTTTTTGCATTGCACACCATCTGGAATTTGGTGGCATGGAAACATTTTAAGTTAGCATACAAGAAGCAATGATGACTAGGTAGGGGATTTGATAGCAATACAGGACAGACAACAGCACTTAAAACCTAAGAGAAATGGGTAATATAATGGGATCCATACGGATCACTGAACGGCAACATAACCGAAACAGATTCGGGAGGGCATACTTGCGTAAAAGTGCTTTTCACTGAAAGGCACTTTTGTGTAAGTATGCCTGTTGCGAAGATCCCACTACAGTGGGGATAAGGGATAATTCCATTTTCCCCACTGTAGTGCGACCTTGGAGTGAGAATACATAAGTAGGGGGGGTATGGGGGTGCAGGGAGTCTTGCCCCCCTGCAAAAACATAAAAGTAATTTTTTTAACACACTTTAACGAAAGTGCTTTTTTGGTGAAAGCGCTTTTGTTAAAGTGTGTTCAGTGATTGTGGATTCGGACTATTGAACTTTCGTTCAATACTCCTAGATCCCAGTATAATATAAAACACACACAGATGCATTTCTGTCCTCTTCAGACTGTTGAAATCACATATATTTCTCCACTTGCTGCAGCATGATATTAAGAAATTGCTGAAGTGTTCACGAGAAATATGTTTTGAAACACCCACCACATCTCCCTAAAAGCTAGAAGATGGTTGCTGTAGAAAATACGTTCAGTGCTACACATACCTCAGTGTCCACAGGGATTGGCATGCTATGGTTTGCACGAGATTCTATGACAGTAAATCATGAACAGAATCTCCCATATGGTGTTTTTGCTCACACAATAGCATATGACTATTTTCCTGTCATGTAGGTGATGGAATGTTAGACTCATGTTCGATCCCTCTGCAACACAGAAGATGATGGCATGCATCATGCAGACACAGGCTGTGAGAACAGCCACTAAACAATTCTGTTTTTTTAGTACAGATGTTACGCAAGAATCTTAACACAAGGCTGTCTTGCTGGTCACTGAGAATTGACAGTGCTTGACTTTGCAGTCCAAAACAGCTTTTCAAGCATTTACTAATAGATTGTTATGTTTATGAAATAAGAGATACTCCCTCAGGAACAGACAAGAAAATTAAATTACGCCAGTCAGATCTAGATTCAAACTAGTCACAGGAGAAAAATCCCAATCCAGGTAGGGATAGCTATACGCAATCATTTCCCAACATATGTAAAAATCATTGACATCAGCTAAACTTTCAAAAAAATTATAGATAACATTTGCAAACTGATAAAAATGCAGCTGCTATTTTTGACCTTGGCTTGAATTGCAGCTCAAAGCTGCAAAGACTGTAAATACTGAACATGGTATGCTATACCTTCCCTTACAATGTCCACTTCAACTACTTCCTTACTTTGAAAATCAATCTGTAAATATTTATACTTACTATTTTTCAATATGTATTTACTAATTTGTTGTCATGATCACCATGTTACCCTTTTGTACGGACATACTACTTTAAAAACTTATATTTATCATTTATTTTCTTTACTTGTTTACTCGCTATAAAATGATTTCACTGTACAATTGTACCTGGGTCATAGCTGAAAATGATCTACAGACCAGCCCACCTACCTGGTTATCAAACTGCAAATAAATAAATCTCACCAACATGTTGTTTATCCCCCCTTAGGGGAAAGGGAGAGGGAGATACCCCAACCAGAGGAAATACAAGTGAATACCTCAAGACAAGCTGAAGATTTTAGCATCAATGTTATTAATTTATCTGGAGTTGCTTTATCCACTGAAACTGTTAATGTTTTGAAAAAAGGTTTCTCATTTATATCTAATAATAGAGTGAATATTGGTAGATTGTTAATAGATTTTAGATTATATTTAAGAAAATTGAACCTACAGTATATAATGCATGATGTGTTGGTCACTGTTCAAACTCCTTCCATGACTGGGCCGAAAAAAGCTAGTACTTTTAACCCCCCCACTGCATACTACTTTGCAAATGTATCAAAATCAATGTGAAAATGAGTTTTGCAGGATGACAGGTAATGTAAGTGATGACAATCTAAGTTCCTCTGAAAAGGGAGCTTTTCAAGATTTATGCAAAAATTCTGATATTAGAACAATGAAGGCCGACAAAGGGGGTAAAATTGTGATCATGGATACCATTCAATATAATGAATCTATGATAGACATGTTAAGTGACAGTGAGACATACAAAGTGACTAGTGTCAATGTTGTTAAAAAAAGTTTTCAACGAGTTGATACACTGTTGTTTGACATGTTTAGCCAAGGAGAATTAGATCATCAGAGTTATGAATGTTTATTGGTCGAACACCCAAAACTGGCTACATTATTTGGTATTCCAAAATTACATGTTGACCAGCATAACCCACCTTTTAGACCTATTATTTCCGCAAAGCATTCCAAAACTGAGAATATATCTATTTGGCTTGACTATATTCTGAATCCTATTGTACAGAGAACTAGATTTTACATCAGAGATTCCTGGCATTTATTGGAAGAACTAAGGAATATAGATGTTTCATCTAGTTCTGTCAGCTTTGCTACTCTTGATGTCAAGTCCTTATATACTGCTATCAAGCAAACAGAAGGATTAGAATATTTGAGGGAATACCTGACTTTATATTCTGATGTTGAGAAACACAAGGTTAGCACCATTTGTGATCTAATGGAGTTAGTCCTAGAGAATAATTTCTTCAGATTTGGTAAACATATTTATCAACAGATTTCAGGAGTAGCAATGGGAGCGAGGGTGGCACCAGCTTTTGCCAATTTGGTTATGGCAAATTGGGAGCTTAAATTTTTGGTTAAACATCATCTTTTCAATAGGGCACTTGCATATTTTAGATTTATAGATGATTTACTTTTTTGTGGAATGGCACTTTTGAAGAATTTTCTGAGTTGGTGACAGATTTGAATCACAGTACTGACTTCTTGGTCTTCAAATTGAGTGGTTTTGGGGATAACATTCCCTTTCTTGATGTCCTCCTTAGTATAGATACAGTTAATAACACATTGAAAAGTCAAATATATAGGAAAGAGGTTTTTGTGAACCAGTATTTACACAAGGACAGTTTACATCCTACACATATGAAAAAAGGAGTAGTGAAGGGCCATATAATTCATTTGAGTAGGCTCACCACTGATGATGATGTATTTCAAAGTGAAGTAGGATTTTTAAGGTCACTATTCTTGTATAGAGGTTACGCATTAGACTGGATTCAAAAAATAGAGAAAGAGGTCATTTCTTTAAGGAAGGGGGTTGCTAAACCAATTCTTCTTTCTAGTCAGATAGGTTTAAGTTCTGGTTCCAAAGTTTTAGAGAATACCAGTAGTTACCACCTAGCGTTCCCTTTACCGATTGTTGACGAAATGTGGTTCATCAGGGACATCATCGTTAACAACTGGAAAATGATATTAGAAAATAAAGATTTGGTTGGTACTTTAGGGATGAAACCCACTTTCACTTACAAAAGAGTTAAAAATTTAAAATCTATGCTGGAGATAGATCATTATAGGTATCAGGACATGACAAGAGCAGCCAGTATTAAGAGGGGTACTTATGCATGCAATAACTGTAGGCAGTGTAGATTTATTAGTAACAGTACCAGTGTATTCATAAAATCTCTTAATTACACCATTTGGTCTAAGAGTTATTACAATTGTAATTCCGATTATGTTGTTTACATCGCCAATTGTGTTTCATGTGAACATTATTACATAGGAAAAACTAAAAGGCTTCTTAAAAGAAGAATCTACGAGCACAATTTGGCTATAAAAAACAAAGATCAGTTTAATTCTTTGGCCAAACATTCTTTAACATGTAGAGATTTTAAGAAATTTCAATTTTCAGTTTTGGAAAAAATCAACACTAGTGAATTTGGAGGAGATTTAAACAATGTCTTAGAATGCAAGGAGACATTGTGGCAACTTTTGTTGGGGGCTGATAGGTTGCCTAGCCTCAATGATTATATTAATTTAAAATGTTTTTTGAAATATAGATAGGTGTTTGAGACCATATGCATGTGATCCATGTGTGTTTTGTGTGAGGTGTACATGTGTGTACACATACATGTTCATATCACTCTGATTCCCTTCAGAGACATAATATGATTTACATTATTCATATATATATACATATATATATATATATATATATATATATATATATATATATACATTTTTTTTGTTTTATACATATATTACATTTTATATATATCATATTGTATACATTTTGGTGTGTGTACTTGTGTGTATATATCATCATTATTTTTATATTGTCATATATTTTTTATGATATTTATACATATATTTTTTCACATGTGTATTTTATATTCTCATAGTGACTGTTTGGTTCTATGTTTGTGTGTGTGTGTGTGTGTGTGTGTGTGTGTGTGTGTGTGTGTGTGTGTGTGTGTGTGTGTGTGTGTGTGTGTGTGTGTGTGTGTGTGTGTGTGTGTGTGTGTGTGTGTGTGTGTGTGTGTGTGTGTGTGTGTGTGTGTGTGTGTGTGTGTGTGTGTGTGTGTGTGTGTGTGTGTGTGTGTGTGTGTGTGTGGGGGGGATGGGGGGGCACATGTCTATATGTCCATATGTGTGTGTGTGTGTGTGTGTGTGTGTGTGAGGGTATGTGTATGCATGTGATTGTTGTGTCTACGTGGGAGAGGTCTTGGGATACGCATTTCATATGCTCAAGTTAATTATTATGCTATTCACACAGCATGAATTTACACTGCACTTTTATGACTGTATTTTTGCATTTATACATATGTATGTGTATATACATTCATTTGTAAATATATATATATATATATATATATATATATATATATATATATATATATATATATATATTTTTTTGTTATCATTATGACAATACTTCATTTTTGTAGAAAATCACATTTATTTTTTTCAGTTTGATGGTCATGATGTCATTTCCTGTTTAGTAAGTTATTTAAGGAACTGGAAATCATTTGAAAATGTTTCTGAGGAAGTTCACGTATTAAACAGTGGATGAAAGCGCTAAATTTTTGGCTTCTGGTTTACTAGGTTTTTTTGCCAGCAGGTCTGCAGTTCATTTTTTCGTTTTGTTTGGTTGTCAGCATTTTTATGTTGTTTATCTACATTTGTACTGGCAAGTGTTCTTATTTCTGTAATGGTGGTCATTTGCCTGTTAGTATACGATCATTTGCATATGATTCTCACTGCACTATTTTCCCAGGTAGCACAATTTCAGTACTTACATCTCTGAATCAATATAATTTTATCATTTTATGCATTGATGCACAGGATGGTATAATAAGGCAAAGGGAGGTGCTGATTCAGACATGACCTTGTGCCTTACCGCTCACTGCTGTATTTCACATAACATTGTGCATTGTTTCTGAACCCCCGCCATAACCTCATCCTTTACACAAGCAATTAATCTGATCCAAACCTAAATACTAGATTTGTTTCTGCTGACCCCAGTACTGCAAATAGATAAGGCAGAAGCTACTGAATATTAAATAACCAAAAGATGCAATACATGCAACTAGAGCAACTTTGGAATGGACATAAACAAATTAATCTATATAAATTTGGAGGAAGAAGAAAAGATACAAGTACAATTTTAAAGGGCTAGAATTCTTTGGGAAGCCCCTTTCAATAAAAAGTGACAAGGAACTTCACTGAAGTACCACTAGTGTTAGGAAGAAATAATGTTTTAGAAATTCCATGATGGACACATTAAGCAACACTCCACCAAGTCTGATACCGTGACACTGAGATCTTTATCTGAGGCACTAGCCACTAGCAGCATAATCTTGGATGGGCTTAGGTCATTAGAAGACCAGTACAAGTGTGTGTATGTGCCTAATAGCAAGGCATCACATTATTATTTTCTTGTAAAAAAAAAAAAAAAAAGTAATAATTCAATGTCTGGATTCCGTAAGGGAAGGTTTACAAAAGGCTTTACCTTGCCAGAACACCTTCCAGAAATATTGTGAGGAATGTTTTTCTGCATGATATAGGAACTACATTTCTTATAATACAAGTATTGGCACTTAACATCTTCATGACATGCTGAGAACTTACTCCACATATTGCATAAATGCTCAACAATATTAAGAAAGACGTGGTGTCAAGGAGAAGTAACATTTCCCACTACCCCTACACCACCCCCAGAACAAGGAATGCACCTGCACAAAACACCATTCTTAGTATTCCACAGAAATATGGGAAATTATACAGGGATATTTGCAAAACAGACAAAGTAAACTAAATGGTCCCAACCATGAAAAAAATAATTGAGTAGAGAAATAAAATGTTCCAGCTTATCTCCACTGGTGGTTCCTAACAACCTGCTCCTAAGATAATGAAGACAGAAAATGGTAAGCATTTTTTAAAAACAAAATCAAATTTATCTTCAATTTTCTGAGTACCATTGCCATGTAATGTTGTTTTGCAGTTGAGGGGGTAAAACAGCAAGAGCTATATCACACTTGCCCAGTTGCCCTTTTTATAACAGATGGTAAATACACTGACAACCATTTTAGGCATAAGAGTTTCTGTTGTGCATCATCTATTGTATTACAATAATTCTATTTGTCTTGGCAAAGTACTTGTAAGTTAGCTGGATAATTCATTTTGAATTGGAGAAGTGCTGATGAAAACATTTTGAATACGACTTCATGCCCTGCTTTCTTTAATCTAATGGATTTGGAAAGATCTGACACTGAATAAAGCTTTGTTGACTCATCCAGATGAGCAGCCACAGTCTAGTCTCATCCAGAGATTACAAATCTAAATCTGAATAGGTGAGCTACTGAGCAAGAACCCAGTTTGACTGCATAATCGACCTTTTAATTAACCAGGTGCAAGATTGAGAATCTCATGATGCTATTTTTTAAAAACTTTCCAAATATTGGAAATTAACCTTCTTTCTCTTCTTGCTGGACACAGATTATGATGGTTATTTTTTCTGAAAATAATGTATAGATTTAAGTTTTATGACTAGACTGAGGTCCACTGCAAATATACATTTGGAAATACATTTTTCTCACACGGCTCATTTATGTATTATTTTGTAAGATTCCTTATTTTTGAAGTGTTTTAAGCATTTTAAAATTTAGAACAGACAGTAATTCTTTGCAACTGAAATTTTTGAAGTAATATTTTCTTGGAAACTGAAATGAATGGAATAATCACTTTAGTGTGCATGTTTCTGAGGAAATACTGTTTGGAAACTGGCGAATAAAATCATCATTTTAATTTTGTTTTTTTACCATCCATGGTGGATTATAGTTTGGCTGTTATGAGTACAGCTGTGATGCCTGTGAATGCTCCCTCATTCCAAAGGAAAGTGATTTGTCTTGCCAACATAACATTTTTTACAAAAAAAGAGAAGGAGAGAAGTTCTATAACTTGACTAAAAGTGAGCTAGAGGCTTTAAAAGCTCTTTGTAGTTATGTGACTTTATCATAACGACCAGGAGATTAAGGAGGGGTGCTGGTTCTAATGGACACTAATTTGTATAATTCTGCTATTTTAAAAATGTTGCATGATGTAGAAGTTTATGATGCTATATCAATAGATGATATTTGAAATATTGTTAGGAATGTACATGCTATTTAATTGCCTGCTTAGTAATGTCGTTTCTCATGAGTTATATGATTTCTGTTTGGCTGTTTTACCTCTAATCCCAACCTTCCAGGGATTCCCCATAATACACAAGAGTTTAGTCAACCCACCATTTAGAACCAATGTGTCTGGATGAGGGTGGCTCACTGACCCTTTATCCCCGTATGTGTTAAATCATTTGCGAGGGGTGTTGAGTGAAACAGGTGAAATATTAAGTGATACTAAGTAATATTTGAATCAATTATTTAGATATTTGCAGAATAATCCTTTGAATGAAACTACACTATTTGCTACTCTGGATGTAAGATCACTGTTTGCAGCCATTCCCAATCAACAAGGTTTAGTGTTTACTAGAAAGTTTTAACAGTGAACAGTGATTATAGTGTGGAGATGACTGATTTACTTTGTTTATTCATTGAAATCATTCTAGAGAATAATGTATTCATGTTTTTGGGGAAGTATTATTGCCAAAGGACTGGTGTGGAGACGGGTACCCCTGTGCCAATAGCGATTTGCATTTTGTGTTGGCAAAATGGTAGGTTAACCATGGGCTAAAAGGAAATAGATTTGTTTCATCTAACACAATTTACCATAAGCTTGTGGATAATTTATTTTTTGTCTTAACAGGTAATCGGGATTCTGGAAGAGCTTACTGACTTCACTGAATATTTACATAAAACCACTAACTTTAAGTTTACTGCAACTGTTTCTGATAAAGGTATAGAATATCTAGATGTAAGGTTGGAGAAAGATGTTTTGAATAATGTCAAAACTAGTAGGTATAGGAAAGATTGTTATAGGAAGCATATGTTTTATAGACATAGTATACACCCTCCCCCACATATACATAGGAACATTGTGAGGGTGTCAGGCCATGAGGTTATCAAGGCTAGACAATAGGGGTGATAAGTTTGTCTCAAACATTGAAAAAAGAGTTTTAGAGGGGGGGCTACAATAAGCCAGAGTTAGAGGAACTGATGTCAGATTTGGATGGCCTATATGTTGGAAGAGCTAAACCTTATTTTTCTGATGGAAAGGAGGAGCTATTAATAGAGGATGATGGACCATCTGTGCTGAGGGGGATACCAATATCCTTAAGTTATTCTAATAAGGTTAGTTCTATTCTATTTATAGTATAGTTAAGAATTGGCACATATTAACATCAGATGATCAGGTAAACAGTGTAGTAGGATCTAGACCAAATTTTAGATTTAAGAATTCAAAAAAAAAAATCAATAAAAAGAATATTTTACTATGATAACTATGAGGATCCAATAGATTGAGCCACATAGGCACATTTCCTTATGGCAAGTATAAGTTTTGTCATTTTATAGATAGTGAAAGTATATATTATACATCTGGGGACCAGAAAAAATATTTTAAAGTAGAAGCAAGTTGTACTTCTAGACATCTTGTTTATTTGGTTCAGCGTGTCTTGTGTCAAAATTTTATGTTGGCAAGACAAATCCCTCTCTTTTGGAATATATGAGGGAGCATGTGAGAGATATGAGGCAAGATAATGAAAATAATTCATTAGCTAGGGAATTTGTCCAATACAATGGAAAGTAGGGAGCTCTATTTGATGTTACATTTACAAGCTGACAAAGCATATGGCTTGAATGGTAAGGTTTCTTTATGACCAGCTTTAAAGCAAAGTGGTTTATGTAGATCAGAGGAAGTTACTACGCTAATGGCCCTAGGGCCTTTTTATAAGCCTAACCAAGTTCTACCCTTATTTCCACTATCAGCACCTATTGCCCCTATCCAAGAGGCACACTGGTCAAATCCCCAGGGTAAATTTACAGTTACCCATCCGATTGTCCAGATTGTTTTGAAGAGGGCCAATGAGGTGCTCTGTTTGACATGTCGTGGGAGTCTATTTCAAAGGTATGGTAACCTCTGGAAGACAAATCTGTCCATCGAGCAGGTTCTATTAATGTCACATACCAGGTTAAGGTCTTTAGAGTGAGTAACCCATGTACCACTTGACTTGCAGAGATGCAGCATTTCCAATAAAGCAGGGTCAGAGATTGCCTTGTATGCAAGGCAGAGATCACTTCTGAATAGTCTGTATGAAACAGACTAAAGCAACAGTGATTTCAGATGATCCACATAGGACAGATGCTGAAGACCTAGAATTTTCCTTGTGAGAAACCTTTGTGGTCTCAACAATTAAAACAAAGAAAAAAGAAGAAAAACACTTGGTTGGCACAGGATTCTTCCAAATAACTAGTTTGAGGCAACCAATATATTCATAAAACGTTAATTAAGCTTAAAAAACTTGTGCGACCACATAAAAATACTTCTAATATACTACTATCATAATGTGCTACTGATTAAGCACTTCCACTCAAAATGTGGACTTCAGAATATGTAGCACATCCAATTATTGATTTAAATACCATTCTTCTTTGGCGCCAAATGTAGCCAAACTGAAGCACATGATTTTCTAGAGTTTTTGTATTGGATATTTTAATTAGTTTCATTGTTTTTATATAGTGTGTGTTATTTGAGTTTATATGGTCTGAGGCAGCAGAGTACCTCTGTGAAAGCAGTTGCCATATTTATGTTTATTTTAATAAATATCGGTTGCCTTTTACAACGTACACTTTTGTTTTTGATATTTATACGTTTAGTAGAATATGCCGTTTATTTCTCACTTGTGCTACTCCATTGTTTATTTAATAATGATAATGTATTCAAATAGAAAAGTTTATTTTGGGAATCTAAATGCAAACCAAATGGAAAATATTACTTAACAACAGCTGCATTGCATACAATCTACCTGAGTTAGCAGTAGAGGTTTATAAATTATATACTCTAAGCACTGTGTTTAAATGCTCTTTCCTGAGTATATTTGCCCAAAAGCAGTTATGAAAAAAAAACACTGCAGTGTAAATTATATGTCAAATAACCTGTATTAAAATAACTTATTAAAATACATTCACTAGAATCAAATTCACTACCTGGACATAATATGTGACTGAGACAATGATCTTGTTGCTATAATAGGGTAAGTGTCTGTAGAAGTGAAACCCATCATATAACTAACCCATTAAAGTTCATTTCAAAATAATAGCTTGAGTTCAGCTACTTACAATAATCATTTTACTGCATTATATTCTCAGATTGTAGCAGGTGAATGAAAAGTCCCATGCCAGCAAGGATTTACAATCTTATTCTTGTAACAAGAGAAGGAGAATCTTGCCTGTAGACAGAAGACCCGACATACCTACACCTTGTGCAGTACCACACACTAAGTCAGCCATAACAATAATGTGATACATTCAGAGATAATAAGTGCACTTTTGAGAGTACCAGTCAAATGACAAGTTTCCCACCCATGCCGAGCACCAGCTCTTTCAAGATTACCCCTCACACATTAATTTCTTGCATAATATTAATAATCATTTTGTAAAGTGTCAGCTGTGGAGAAGGAGAAGGATGGCAAAAGGGCAGCAGAAAAGGAACTGAGGGTGATTGTCACTCCTGGTCTAGACCAGTGCAGATTGTAAGAGTAGGAACAACAGTAAATAAATACTTGTGGGATGTCTTCTGGGAAGACAGAGACTTGTATGAAAACATCTTCAATGAATGTTGATGCAGCAAAGTAATTTTGCTATAAACAATTAGGGAGTTTGCACTTTTTTCCACTGCTCTGAAGCCACAAAATTTGGTATATAGAAGTTTACAGGGAGTGGGATACAAGCCCCTCCCCCGTGGATGGTAAAGGTGAACTTGCCTCTTCGGAAAAAAAATGCTTTGAGGTGCATTGATAGCGGTTTCAGCAGTTTAGTTTTATGATACTTCCATCTGCTAGAATTTTGTTTGGCAAATAAAAATTAATCCCTTTTAAAAAGGTATAAATTCCCGAAAAAGATGTATAAATTCCAGAAACAGTGAAGTAATAATTCTATTCTAGCAGTCAGGCTGTACCTTGAATGTTGTATGCAATTCTTTGGACCCTTCAAGAAGAGCTACATGTGGCTTCTGAAAATAGAAATGATGAAAACTACCCGAAGGGCCTGTGAAACACGTAGTGGAAAGAATGTTAACTGAGACCAGATAAATGGGATCTCATCCTTCAAACATGAAGAGACAATAACAACATGAAGAAGATATTGTAGAGGTTAACCATAGTCTCTGAAAGAAGATATTTACGAAGATTGTTGTGAACTAATAGAATGGTCTACTGGTGGACATTGGCGGTGGAAAGTAAATCCACAAAGGCATTCAGAATAGCATAGTACAGGTGAAGAAAGGTAGTGCAGTTTGAAAATATAAGGGCTATAACTGATATCCGCAAAATATTAACAATTTAAGTATAATAAGGAAGGATACATACACTAACTCTGAAACTGTTGTATCAGTACCTCCTTCTCCAAAGTACAGTAAACAGACTTTGTAAAAAAAAAAAAAAAAAAAGTACTGGGGTGTGGAGGCTCAGTATACTTCACAATTCCCTATTATATGATCGAAGATGCATTCTTTTGAAGGCATCTTGATCGAACTTGAAAGCACGAAATGGCAAAATTCTGAAACGGCATATAAGCAAATTCTTTCACTGGGAAAGAAACTGCTTGGCTGCCTTCGTTATTTTGCCATTTTCGTCAGTGTAGTGCAATTTCGGAGTTGGTATATTTAAGTAGGGGGTGGGGGGGCACAGACCCCCACTTTATATAATGTTTTAAAATTTTTTTCTTTTTTGGAACAGTGATTTTTTTTCCCTGGGAAAAAAAAATGTTGTTCTAAGTGTTCGGGATTGTAAGTTTTTCTTACATGGGGTTGATAAATCAGAGTTCAATTTTTTAAGCATTCGCTGATTTAATATAGACACTACTTCACTGGCTAGTAAAAGAGATGAAATTCCTCAGAAAAATGTTTAAGGTGCAGCAGTAAGTTTTATAATCTGCTCTTATTTAGGTAATTGCAGTGCAATTTTCAAGCTGTTGGAATTTGCAGTTTCAAGTCTTGGACTTCTGATTGGGAGCCCAAGAAAGGATATGGGAAGGTGATTATAGCTTTACAGGAAAGGGTCACCCAGATTCTGCTACAATTTGCTGTAAGGGAAAGGTTAGCTTGCTTTTTATTTATTGTGTTTTGTATTTTTATTGACTTTTTCTATTTTGTATACTGTGATGTGTTTACTTTACAATGTATTTTATTTGTATTGTGCTTTTAAGTGCATACTAAAACTTGAAAACAGACCACACGCAGCTCTGTCTATTGTGAGTCAGACAGAAATTTTTCCCACCTGGTTACTGTTCTTTTCTTAAACAGTACTGTCTTTCTAGCTGCCTGCCCCTTATGTTAACGTGACCATATATCTAATTTCCTCTCTGCTTTTACTGGCTGGTGTGAGTAAGCACAAAATTATCATTTTGTGAAATCACTCCCCTTCAACTATTTAAATTTATTGGCCATCCTACTGTATTTCATAGTACCAGAATACAAAAGTGACTACCCCCTTTCAATCTATCTTGCTGTTTTATAAACAGTGACTTTCCACTAAAACAACTTTTAGACAGGTAAAACTTAAGTTAACTAATTTCATATCTAAGTCCTCTAGTGCACACTGCAGTGTTTAGGATAAACCATTTTATTTCATCATGCCTTTAAGCATCTATTGCAAGACCACTAGTTACTGTAGAGCCCACATTCTGCCTCTCAGTAGTCATCTTGGGATTGGTGCTTCTGTTTTCTCCTTGTGAGAAGAGTGCAGTTACATTATTTCCTGGAGACTGCTGATCACCAGAAAGCTTAATATCTGCTTTATACGTGACAGCTTAGAATCTATGCTTATATTCTGATACTGGTGAGAGTAGGAACAGAGTGCATTGACTCCTACCTCTTTCTGGCTGGAGAGTGAGTGTCTGTGCTTAACATACCTGATTGGTCTGATTGCTATTCGAGGCATCTTCCAGAAAAAAGCTACAAGCCTGCAGACCCTTGCATCGTCTGAGACAAGACTGTGGATCACCAAACAGGCCATGGCCTGCTTCTCTTCTTGGGATTGGTGCTAAAACTAGTTCGTTTTAGCTAGAACTAGCCAGTTTTTAGTTTCAGCACTCAAAACTGTTTCCTTGCGCTCAGCACTTGCTCAGAACTCGTTGAAAGCACTAAAACTACAAATTACTATAGCACTCGACTTTCCTCACTTGTCAAGAGGAAAACAGTTCTTAGTACTTAAATAAATAAGTACCTATCCAGGCATGTCCATGGGTCAGCTCTCGGTGTTTTCTCCTGTCCACCTTATGAATCTTGGCATCTTGGGGCAATGTTGCCTCATGTACACTGACAACCCTCTCCTCCTACAACCCAACACTACAACCTGTGAGAGATAAACTTATATAGCCAAACTGGAAGCCAAGCTCTCTCCAGCCAAGACTGGACTAGACAGTCAAGAGAAGGTTAACACCTACGCCACACCACACTCAACACATAGTCCTTCAAAACCCACGCTACCAAAACCCACACACAGAAACACAAAGCACACACCCACATTTATGGAGGCTGCTAGTAAAAATCTAATCAAGCAACAGAGACCTCCCAAGCTGAAAAGCAGAAAACCACCCCCAACACTACTCAAATGGCACATAGCCCACAAAATCAATGTGCCACTCAACCACAGCCCATAAATCAAAACAACATACCCAACCCACTAGTCATAGGTGACTCTATAGTCAGGCACACTGATGTTCTACTCACCAGGCTAAACAAGGAGAAAGTTACTGTCAGCTGCCTGTTGGGTGCCAGGATCTGCCACATAATGCATGCACTCAGGTCACTCCACAACAAGTACACATATGACTTTCTCATTGTCTATGTTGGTGTGAATAACTTGAGACATACCTCCCTGGACTACATCAAAAGAGACATAGGGGAGCTCTTGGATCTGGTAGCCCAGGCAGGTATGACTTTAGCCCTGAGTAGCATCCTGCCATTGCCCAGAATGATACCACAGTACAAGCACAAAATGACTGACTTCAACAAATTGACTAAGCTTCGGATGTCATTCTAAGGGGATCCAGTATCTGTCTGCCTGGGAAGACATGGTCGACAGACCACGATGCTTTGCCAGAGATGGCCTGCACCTGTCACTCCTGGGATTCCAGATACTGGCTAAAGCTCTTGCCACCCCTATAGTGCCTTTTTCAGGCAAGGTTCAGATGCCAAATTCACCACCGTAACAGGTACAAGCAAGCAAAATCTGAGGGTAATGCTACTCAATGCTAGAAGTCTAAACCTCAAAATGCACTCACTCGAGGCACTCCTTAAAATGGAAAATATCAACATCTGTGCAGTGACAGAGACATGGTTCAAGGCTCCAGAGAGCACCCCTGCATTATCAGGCTATAATTCATACCATACCTTTCGGCCACTTATCCTGGACTGAAACACTAAAGGCAAAGGTGTGTCCATCTTTAGTAAGGATATCCACATCTCCAGGCTAGTTAATCAACATAATGCATCCAAAATTATCCAAGTGCAACTAACATTGGGCAAGACTGCAATCAAGGTTGTAACTTGTTACAGCTCACCCACCATGCCCCAGGATTCCCACTCTTCATTTCTTAAGATACTGGAAAATATTAAGGTAGAAACCAATGCCTTAATTATGGGCGATTTCAACTACCCCACCATCAACTGGGAAAACTACTCATGTAGCAACTCATTCACTCAACATTTTCTGGAATTCATGAATTCCAGTGCCTTGGATCAGCTTGCCCACACCCCCTCCAGGGACAGCAATATCCTGGACCTGGTCATTACCAATATGGGTAACTGGTGTTCCACACCAGAGGTCAACTCCTCGCTGGTCAGATCCGACCACAAACTAATCACCCTAGACATCCATATCCCACCCCCACCACCCATTAAGGAAACCACTGTCAAGAACTACGCCAAAGCCAACTTCATGCTTTGTAAGACAGAAGTGGCAAACTTCACGACACCCGTGCAGATGGAAAATAGAGGTATGACTGCTGAGTCTTATACAAATGCACTGTATAAGCACATACAGAACCAAGATGCTATCCTCCAAAAAAAGGAAAACAATCTGGTGGTCCCTTGCCATAAACAAACTCTACAACAGAAGGAAGAAGCTGTTGCAAAAAAGAGTAAAATCCCAAGATTGGAGGAACTCCTTGCTCAGCCTCAGCAAGAAGCCGAGATCCCTCATAAAATCCTCCAAAGCCAGTTATGAAAATAAAATCACCACTGATTCCAAAGGCAACCACAAAGCATTCTACAGCTTCAAGAATCTCAATTGCAACACTCAGATCTGCTCTGAGCTACAGCACAATGGCACTAAATATACAGAGCCAACAGATATTGCCAACATCCTGACAGATAGTTTCAATGCTAACTTTACCCCCTCTCACCCTCCAAAGGGCCCATCTTAATACCAGAAGAATGCAAAGTCCCTGTAATCACAGATGAACAAGTAAAGACTGCACTCTCCAAAGGCAAGAACGCAGCAACCATGGGACCAAACAAAATCCCAGGCTGTGTACTGCATGAACTACAGAATGAACTGGCACCCCACCTAAGTACCATGTTCAGTCATAGCCTCACCTCAGGCTATATGCCTACTGAATGGCGCACAGTGACGGTTATCCCATTCCAAAAGGGGTTGCCACCACGGACCCCAGAAACTACTGTCCCATTAGCCTGACGAGCCTGGTCTGCAAGGCCATGGAATGTATCATCATGCAGCTTATAAACAAAGACATAGGTAACCTCCAAACCCTGGACCCCGCTAAGTTTGGGATTGTGAAAGGTTGATCATGTCTGCTAAACATGATTGACTTCTTTGAAGCAGTCACCAGAGCTGCAGATGAGGACAAGGTAGTGCACACAGCCTATCTTGACCTCGCCAAGGCTTTCAATACCATCCCCCACTCTGAAATTATAGATAAACTCACTAAACTTGGCATAAATCCCTATGTCACAAGATGGGTGGCCAACTGGCTCACTGACAGAACCCACACAGTAAAAGTAGCTGACTCCAAGTCCGACTTCAGATCAGTGATGAGTGGAGAACCACAGGGTTTGGACCTGGGTCCTCTCCTGTTTGGCATCTACTTCTCTGAAGTGCAGGCCAACATAGAAGATCTTTGGCTAACAAAGTTTGCAGATGACTGCAAACTGGGAGCCATAATGGAATCACCTAATGATGTAGACATTCTACAAAAGGGCCTCACAGAGACAGATGCTTGGTGTCAAAGTCATGGCCTCAAGCTCAATGCCAAGAAGTGCATTGTCATCCCCTTTGGGAAAAACTCTGTACCCATGAACTACCACATAGGTGGTAGCTCACTAAAAATCGAAAGTGTGATAAGTGACCTCGGGTCACAGGTGGACAGTAGTCTCTCCTTTGATAACCACATTGCCACAGCAGTCAGAAAATCCTTCTACATGGCACACCTCATCACAAAAGTGTTCTTCTCTAGAAAAAAGGAGGTCATTGTTCCTCTCATCCCTCATCAGACCCATTATAGTGTACAATGCCCCATTTGGCATGTATCTCACAAGACACCTACAACAATTGGAAAGGCCACAGAAATGCATCACTAAGAGGATTACCAGCCTCAAACAGATGCCATACACAGACCATCTCAAAAAACTCCAGCTCTACTCTGTCACATATTGCCTACTCAGGTGATCTCTGCCTAACATACAAAGCTATGTCAAACCCAAAGCTGTTGGAAATGCTACACAAAGAAATCCCAATTTCTCCATACCACATGCTCCTGGGACCTAAACCTTGTCATCACAATAAACAGAACATGTTGAAGGGATAGATTCCTGTCCCAGAGGCTTCCCATACTCTGGGACAAACTGCCCATTTATGTCAAGCAAAGCTCCTCATTGGCCCTCTTCAAGGAAAATCTTGATGACTGGATGGGAAATAGAAAATTCACCCCGGTGATCACTTCTGTGGCACTGCTCGACAGGAGCACAGGAAAATAATTTTCTTGGGTGGCAAAAGCCAGGGGAACCTTTTTGCTAGGCTTATATAGGCCCCAGGGCTGACAGCCTAGTACCTACCTATGAACCTATGAAATAGAAGACTAAATGTACTTAAATTTTAATTTAGATGTTTATTGATGACTCCTGCCAACAAGCAAATGTAATATTATGCACTCTGCAAGGACGATGAGTAAATTCAACTAAGAGATGAGGAAATATATTTTTATATGAAAGAAGACACAATGAAAGGAATACCAAAATGATTGTTAAATAAATTAGCAGAGGTGTTCTTCAGGGAATCGGATACGAATAAAATGTAAAACAGTTGTAAGTGGTATTAGACGTGTGATGCAAAATCATTTTGCTTTACATTTTTTTAATCAGTAAATACAAGGGCATATACATATGTATGTCAATTGGATTCTGTTGGGAATGTTCTGCATTTTTTTGCACCTTGAGTGACAATGAGCTTCTCGACACGTATATAACTGCCATGACACCATCCATGCATCTACATACGTGCAGGACCAGATTTTGCCTCACACTTTGTCCTTGTAACAAGCAAGATCTCTCTTTGTGTCATCCCTCCTTCATCATATGGGAGTGTTTTCTGCACTCCAGCATTTCCACTTTCCTTACCCACTGTGGTGTTTGCACTTTGCATTGAAGCAATGATTTTTATGCATAATGTTTACAGTGGATAAACATCTTCACTGCACTCTCATCTCTTAGACACAGCATCTCTGTAGATGCAACCTAAACTCCTGCTGGGCTTGGCTACAGCTTTTTTATTGCTTTATTCTTTGAGAGTCATCGGAGTACTGACAGTTATTCCTAAAGCATTTGCATGAATATTTGCCTTAAGACTGAACTCTCAAAACCTTTTTCCTGCAACTCTATACTTTGATTATATTCAGAAATCTGCATTTTACAGTAATGCATCTCAGCTGCCACCTCTCATGTAAGTGGCAGACAAAGCTAATATAGGAACCTCTGACAGGATCATAGCTAAGCACTAAGCTACCTGTCCTTGCCAACCAATTTCCCTTTTTTGTGTTTGAAATAACCTGTCCCATTTGGTTACAGAATTGGACTTATCCATTTCATGGTAGATAGTTGTATATTATCCCTAATAAAACTGGGATCATACTATAGATAATTTAACAGGGCCTGTGCATGGGATAAAGCATTTAGAAGCTGCCTCTTTTCATTAGTTGATACAAGGGGCTGTCCTGGTCTAAATTATTTGTTTCCTATCCATGGATCTATGTTGTGCTTGAAAATGGACAGGGATTAACTTTGTTTTAGGGGGATGGAGAGTCTGTTTCACAGTAGTCTTATCCTCTGGAAGATATACCAGTCCATCCAAACCATTCTGTTGATGTTGCACAAGAGGTTTAGATCCCCAGACTGAGCATTTCTGATGCCATTTGACTTGCTGATGTGCAGTAAATCCATCAGTAATGTGTCAGAGGATGCCTTGTATGTCAGATACAGGTCACCTTTTAGCAGCCTCTCTGTTACATAGCATAGTGACAGAGTTTTGAATCAGTCCATGGAGAACATGATGTTTAGGCCTTGTATCCTTTTAGTAAGGTATTTCTATAGGCATTCCATTTGTTGCATCTGTCTGGACAGATACATGCCAAAGGGGGAATTACATTCAATGACTGTATGAGGGCTGAGTAAAGGGGAACTATAACTTCCCTAGTTCTATACACGATTCCTTTGTTTATAATCTGTGCAATATAAAAGGAAATTCTTACAATGGACACATTCTGGTCAAAGGTTAGGTCAATATCCACATAAGTTCCCAAATCCTGAACTGGGTCAAATCATAGGGGTGTATTCTCAATGTGTTAGTTCCTTGGGGTAGATGACTTCCCAAAGGATACAACAATGCATTTTTTGGCATTTAGTTTCACTCCATAATTTTGGAAATTTATTTGAGGCAATCCTTCCTGAAGGATGGCCAAGTCATTTGGGGATTCAATGGTTGCTCCTAGCTTGCAGTCATGTGCAAACTTAGTCAGCCAGAGCCCTTTGGTATTGGCTTTTACTTCAAAAAATTAGATGCCAAACAAGAGAGGTCCCAGCACAGAAACCTGGGGGACTCCACTGGTGACTTATCTTTTTGTGGAGGTAACTTCCCCTATTTTGATCATCAGCATCCTATCTCTGAGCAAGATGGCAATCCAGTGGGTGACAGAGATTTATTCCCAGGTTATTTAGCTTATCTACTATGCCAGAGTGGGGAATTGTGTTATAAGCTATGACAAGGTCAAGGTATGCATTGTGTACCATTTTGTCTTCATCCATTTTTCTGAACATTTCAAAAAAAAAAAATCCATCAGATTCGGTTCATGACCTGCCCTTGAAGGATTCAAACTGAGATGGGTCCAGTGTTTGTAGATTCCCTATGTCCTGACTGAATTATTCCATAATAGCCTGGGTCTGTGGAAGGTCCTCCCTTATGCAGGGGAATGACTTTAGCTGTTTTCCATTCACTTTGTAAAAACCTATTTGGAGGCTGAGATTCAACAGTGTTGCAAGAGGTGAGGCTAAATTGTGCATTCTTCTATTTAAGATGCATCCAGCGATATTGTCAGGACCCATCAATGCAGTATTTTTAGCTTTTGCTAGTACATTTAGGCATTAGTGTTGTGTAATAGTTGGAAGTATGCCAGTTTCAGGTACAGGCATTTGGGAGAGAGAGGTAAAGTTTGAGTCAAGTTTATCAGCCCATAGGTTCACTATATCTACAGCCTCAGTGTAGGTAACATCATTTACAATCAACTCAGTGCATTGCTGCATTGTGCTTTTGGGATTACAAACATAACTAAAAAATACCTTGTGATTGTCTTTTGCTTGGGTAGCTATTTTAGCCTCAGACACCTAAGTTGTTTGCTCATATCAGTGACCAGGGCTCTAACATTCTTGAAATTATTCTTCTTACTTTTAGTGAAAATTCTTTTCCTTTTGTTATAAAGTTTGTTGATATTATGGTTCTACCATGTGGGTTTGTTTCTGGAGTTTGCCCTGCAATTATTCCTATAGGGTACAGCTGCATCTATGCAGACGATTACATGCTGGTATAGTTTTGCTGTACATTTCTGCATATTCAGTGGAGCTAACTGGATTTGTGGGAAGATTTGAGGACTGCAAATTTATCACTTAGGAGTCAGTAGTTTGTCTTAAAAGAAATTTCTAAATTTACATTAGGTAAAAGGGATCTCTGGTTTCAGTTTTCAGTTTTATTTCAAAGGAGACTGTTTTATGGTCTGACTGAACAAGTGATAAACATATACAAGGAATGATGAAAGATGTTCCAATATTAGTAAGGGCAAGATCAAGAACTTAATGCCCCTAGGGGTACTCTGTTTCAAGGCATTTGTATTGACAAAATCCAGGAATCTTTGTGCTTGTGCACTAGTGGTGATGCAGATTTCCCAGTTCTATAATTGGATAGTTGAGATAATCTAAGAAAATTATATTGGGTTTAATACCAAGTGATTTAATTCATGTATATAGTTGCTGTGGCTTGCTTTTGTCATAAATGGAATTCTATAGTTCTATATCTCTTCTCTCAAGCTTAGTGCCAATGACAAGGTTAATCTATTCTCTGTATTCACTGATAAAGATCTTCTGTATATAGAATACAGAATTGCCTTATGAACATTTTCCAATATGTTGACCAGGAATGTAACATCATTCAGGATAGGAAAATTAAAAAAGTGACCCGATTCAATATACTCAGGGGCGGGCTTATCCTTTACCATCTAGAGCATCAAAGTTTTCTTATAATCCAATAATACAACAAATGGCCAAAACTAGCTCAAGGGAAGGGCAACAATGGAATGAACAGCATGAGATTCCACCCCCTTTAAAATACCTCCCTTTACGGCAGTCGGACAGTTTGAGGAACAAGTATATGCATTCTCCCCCCTCAGGTGAGCAAGAAGTTAACCCTTGGGAAGCACAACATCGACGGACCAACATGAATTCAAGAAACTGGAATCAGGAATGCATTCCATACAAGAGGATGTGACATTTGATAACATATGCTTTACTGATGATGATGATGATGGTAATAATGAAAAAGCACGTACTACAATTTCTAATACCAGTGGTGATTTTAAAATGTATAATTTCAGCTCATATGGTCTTATCCAGGTACATGCTGATATATTTAGTAGAGGTATTTCTTTTATACCTACACAAAGAGCTGAAATATACTGGACAATTAATGAACTAAAAATGTACATTAGGAAGCTCAATTTGAAAATGTTCTTTGATGTTAATTACCCACAATATGAGCATAAATTGTGGACTCCTAGAGCTTTTAACCCCACTTCAACAGTAAATTGGTATAACATGTCTAAAGCTGAAAAACAGTTGTTACATGAACTGCAAACAATGGGTAATTTAAGAATTATGTGGCCCGATAAAGGTGGGGGGCTTGTGATCATGTATTATTAGATTGTATACAAAAAACTTTTAGTAGTTTATATGATGAGGCACAGTCTGAATCTTCCTTGAATGAAGTTAAGTTTTCATGTCAAAAAAATGATGGTTTGTTGTATAATCTATGTAAGCAAGGTCAAATTAGTTCTGTAGAATATACATATTAGATTAATGATCAACCATTAACACTGATAATATTTGGTGTGCCCAAGATACATACAGATTTTTAACAATCTCCCCTTTGACCTATAGTATATGCTGGTACCATCAAAAAACATTTTCACAGCTAAGTTTCTTGACCATCATTTACAAGGAGGGGTACAGCAAATGCAATATTCATGTAAGGATTCTTGGGATTTATTAATAAAGTATAACCAAGTGAATAATACAGCAAGCATCATTTTCATAACTATAGATGTAAAATATATCTTTATACAGCACCTAACATATGTATAGAATTGTTTTCTGAATTTTGATATACAGAATGAACTTCCCACAGAATAAAATAAATGTTTATGTCCAACTCAAGGAAACTGTACTTCAATAAAACTATATATACTACGAGGGGCAGTATTTCCATCAACAAAAAGAAGTAGCCATGGGAGCTGCCTGTGGCCCCCTTTATGCTACTATTATCATGATTGAATAGGAACATAAGTATAATTTTAATTCTAAGTATGCCTCCTCATGGAATTTTTATACTTATTTAGACAACATGGTTATCTTGTGGAAGGCTGTCAAGGAAAGAATTTCTATACTTATTGAATATATAAACTAGACTACATCTTTTTTATGGTTTACTTATAATATATATGAACATACAATACCTTACTTGGATGTTTTATTATCGAAGCACCATGACACCAACACTCTTATTTCAAAAATGTATAGGAAGCCTAGATATTCAAATACTTTCTTGCACTATTCTAATTGCCATCCATTTCATCAGAAGCAGGCAGTAATAAGAGGTCAAATGCTGTGAGCAGCCCACATGGTTACACTATATTCTAATTTTATTAGAATGTCAATTTTTAAGATACATGTTTTTAAAAAGAAGTCAACTAGGACTCAATAATTCAGTTATGAAAGAGGTTATTAATAAACATAAGCAGGGTTTTTATATAACCATTAATGAATTCAACAAACATTGAGCACAGTATAGAAGGCCAAAATGTTGTTAGCATTCAACGGGAAAATGTTATTAATATCAACAATGAACAACTCAATAAAAATAAAAATTTGACACACAGTTTGTAACTACTTATTCTATGGAAAGTGCAAGTATTTATAATAGACATAAAAAACGGGCAGTTATTCAAGCTAGTGATAACATGGCGAGTGAAGTAACATACCATGTATTATATAAAAAAAGTTAGAACTTTTAAGAATATTTTTGAAAATTTACATGTAGGACATTGTAAAATAAATTACAGAATATTAAAATGTGGTAATTGTAAACACTGCCAATATAAACAATTAGGAAGTAAATTAACAGTATTAGATAAACAAGTAAATATATATGGCAAAATTTAATTGTAATTCTCAGGGCGTTGTATATTGGCTAAATGTAGAGTATGGTCTTTGTTCTATGTGAGTAAAACAGAAAGGAACTTGAAACAACAGATTTATAAGCATTTATATGAAATTAGAAATAAAGTTACAAATGACTTATACAAACATATTAGTGTATATCTGTCACATAACTTTATCTTTTGTATTTTAGAGCAAGTTAACCTAAACCTACCCCAAGGAGAGGGCTGTGGAAATTGCTATTGCAAAAGTGTAAATTTAGATGCAAGTGAAGTTGAATGCTACTATACCACTGGGGCTAGACGAAATGCCATCTATAGCTTGTCTCTTGAAATTAAAATCTTATTGGAAGTAAATTAAATACTGTTTTGATATTAGTATTATATATATTAAGAAATATGTCTGATATATGTTTAACTGCTGTTTCTTAAAAGTGATGTGTTTTTATAAGTCAATTGATAACATATGACCATGTATTGCATTTTTAAATTTGGACAATTGCAAGCAGTAAATTTACTGATGAAGTCCAGTATTGTAGATGAAAGCACTCAAAACCTTTTTATAACACATTAGTAGCTTGGTGAAACATTGTATTCTATTTTTGGTTTGTTAGTTGGAGAAATTGTTAATTTCTTAATTGTATCAGGATGGTTTATCCATAAATCCATGTAACACAAATTCTCAAAATTTATTACATGTACATTATTATTGGTGATGTACTTTGAGTTCCTTTCCCAATAATCAAGAATTTCTAATTACCATTTTAAGTGGACATCAAATCTGAGACCAGTATCAAACATAACCCCAATGTCCTTATGCAACCATTATCTGACAATGAGCAATTATTCACAGCAATAGGGCTATAGCAAGGATTAGTATATCCAAAGTGAAGGATCTTTACATTTCCTTTGCATTACATGTCATATTTCTTTCGACTCTAATCAATCATTTAGGTTATCCATAAACATTTGTAGCACTATTACTGCCGCATTTTTGTGTTATCAAAAAGTTTACTTATGCAAATGCTTTACTCTAAGGAGAGACTCTGATAATAAGGGTACATTGCATTTAGTCTATAAATTTAGACCAACTTGATTTAGTTTATTTGGTTTAATTTGTTCTAAATATATGTGCTGTAAGTTTGGATTTTAAGTATTATGTTGATGTTTATTTCATAGAGTAATATTTTTGACTCTGTGTGTCTGTGTGTGTGTGTGTGTGTGTATATATATATATATATATATATATATATATATATATATATATATATATATGTATATATCAATTTTATTTACTTTTTTGGCATTAGTATAAGCGAATGTTGGGCTAAACTCATTTTCACATCTAGAGGTATGCTAAATTGTGGGTGATATTTGCAGGATCGCACACAGTGCATTATGGGAGTTTGCAGTTTTTACCACTGTTAACCAATGGAGTGGGAGTGGAGTGGAGTCCACCCCCCCACAAAAACATAGTCACTTTTATTTATCTGAGTTTGTTCAATGTTTTGAGTTTTAGATTCCATTGATGTGAGCTGTCTTGAATTCAGATGAAGTGATTTTAGATAAATCAATGTACCCAATATGAATATGTCAAAGAGTAAGGTGTACAGAAACAATAACAGTGGGACACCAATGTGTACTTCTTTTGTTGTAGAGCGAGAGAGTTTCTTATTATTACTTTTCAGCTTCTACCATCCAATTAGGATGTTCAAATAAATAAAAAAAAAAAAACAAGGTAATTTGTTTAAACATGAATGATCCTCTGTGAACCCAGGCCAATGGGTATCCTAGACCATATTTTAACAGCTGTAAGCAAAATCAATTGTATATGTAATTGTAGGGCAGTAGGGGTAGTTTATATTGCCCTATGCATTTCCTGTGATAATTTTTATGTTGGCAAGACTAAGAAGCAGTTAAGGAGCAGTATTTCTGAGCATTATTATGCTATAAAAACTAAGCATGTTAGTACCACATTAATTAAACATGCTATCTCCTGTAAAGATTTTAAATCATTTTTATTTTCTGTGTTGGAAAAAAAAATCCCATGCTCATGAGACATGGTTGTTGGGGTGCCATGACTGAACCTAGAAAACTTTATTGGCAAATTAAGTTAAATGCAATATCTCCTCCTGGGATTAATGATAAATCTTCCTTAAATGGGGTACTGTAACTGAGATCCATGGATATTTAATTAACATCTGTGCTATTAATATGGAGTACATTATACATACATGATTTTTTTATGTTTAAGTATTTCATGATATGCTATGGATATAATTAATATCCATTTATTTTACTGTTTTTATTGTTTTGTCTTGTTTTATTTAATTGCATTATTTTTTTTATTTGGAAGGATTGATTAAGGTGGTGCACTGACTGGATGTGTCTTACCATGTGACTACTATTTGTGGTTTTATAATTCTGCATTTATTTCTATGTTTTGTTTGAAGAAGTCCTTACATATGGGATGAAAGTGCTCATTTATTATGGTATGTTAAATATTCTCTTGGTGTAACATTATATTCCAGCATCACTGCTGTAGGAAATAACAAAGACACTTCTCAAAATACTTCCCTAATAATACAACTTAAGCTTATTGGGCTGTAGCTTTTAACAGATGTATGATGTTTATACATTAATGTGCACATATCCCAGAAATATATACATTTTTTTCTTCAGGTTAGACCTACAATCACGATTTTCTTCTGTGTTCTTCCTTACAGCCACCTGACAAACCCTTTAATCATTTTACCACCCAGCTTTACTCCTGTGACCTTATCTAGTGCTACCCTATGTTGGCCAGAGTTAAAGCCTTCACTATAATTCAGGTATAGGACAACAGCCATTTTACTTATCACTCTTATTAGTTATTCCATCATAAAATGTTTCAGGCTTACTTGGCAGAATTTTCTCTCCTTGAACTCATGGTGAAAGATGTCCTGGAGATGGCTTTCCTCAAACTAAATTTACAGTTCTTTCACTCATGTTTTCTCAATTATTTTTCTTTCTTCTGATTTGAATGTTATCAGTGGGGTTGGTTTTTATTCCTTCCTTGTAGAATTGCATAATCATGGTACATTTCTAGTCTCTGAGTTCTATAAATTCAAGAAGAAACTTGAACAGTGTCATGAAAGACAATGTCCACTGTCTAAGCAGACGTTTGATGATCCCTGGGATAACTTATCTGGCCTTGACATTTTTCTTACATTGAAGTGACTACCTCATTTGACCTATTGGCTTTACAGTGTCCTTGTTCCCTTTTTTACTTCTACTACATGACCAAGCTGTTTCTTTCTATCTCAGATTTGCAATTATAATCATCACAAAATGAAGTTTGGCAACAAACCAGGTTGTCCCGGGACATCTTCATGAGTGGGGGGTTAGGTTGATATTAGGGGGAGTTTAGTGGGTTGGGGAGGTGAAAGGGTTAAGTGGAGGCAGGGATGGTTGGGAGGAAATGAGATAAGGAAGGGGAGGGGCTTAAGAGGTTTAGTCTAGTGTAGCTGGGTTAAGCAATCATATTTTGGCATGAACTTGCTAAGGAAGGTACCATGTCCTAGACTACCTGTGGGTATTTCAGTGCAGGTAGGCCTTGGGTCCAAGTGGGGACATGGTGAGGTTTGGTGAGTGACATTTTATATGTATATTATTTGAGGGTCAGTGGTTTACAGGTTCTGTGGCTGATAAAAACTTTTTCTAACTACCAGAGGTTTTGGGGGAGCTGATGGTGTTGCTGTGTTTTAGCTTGGTGTTTCATGGCTGAAGATTTGTTTGGTTTACCATTAAATGGTGCAGGTTTTCCCCTGCATTCTACCTTATAATTGGGGTCCGTTCTTTAGAAACCTGTGTTTTCCATCAAAACAGTGGAAAGCTTTAAAGACTAAGTTAGATATTGACAGATTCTCAGGCAAGGTATATTCCCTGTGAGAACTAGGCCTAAATCCACTAATCGACCTTCTCCAATTGGCAGACAATAGCAAATGGGCCTTGCCCCACTTTTACTTATTTCTTTCAGTGGTGCAGGGTGCAGAAAAGTTAAATGCTGGCCTGTTTCCAAAGAGGAGTCAGCCGTTGAACAGCTCCTGTAGCACAGGTTAATGGTTGATTTATCTGGACATTTCTAGCCAGTCAAGTAGCCTCTGTTGCAAGTATGGAAGTACGTTTAAAAGTAAAGGTCTATTTTTTTTTCCTCAGAGAGCTTAAAGGTAGTAGCTTAAAGGTAATTGGTTTGGAGGTCATTGGCAGGCTGTTCGTGTTCAGCTGAGGGGGATCTCTTTTGCTTCAGGAAGTTTTGTTTGGTCTGCAGCTGAAAGGGGATCACTGCAGTTACTGAGAGGGTTTTCATGTGGTGGAAGTGAGAATGTTGAGAGGGGGGCAGTCTGTCACTGGAGTTGTGGCGGTTGGTAATGGCGCAAATCCCCCCTCCCTCCCCCTCAGTCTTAGTCACTTTTCTAAACTCCGGTATGGAGGTAGGAAAGTGCAGAACCATTTTGTGGGCTTACAGCTCTCCAGGATCCCTTGCTTGCACATGCGTGGTTGTGGCTTGAGCGGTTGGTAAGTCTTAATTCAGACATGCCAGCTTCAGATTTTCGCAGGCAATTTGTTGGTATATGGAGACAGAGTGTAGAAAAGTAATGTAAGAGAAGGGTCATTTCCAATTCAAGAAAGGCAGTGTAATAATGATCTAGGTGATGTGGCATAAGTTGAGATGCTGTAATAGTTAATGAAGAATGATGTAACAAGTCCTAAACTGAAGCAGTTACATTGGGCTTCTGTGTGTAGATAGGCTGTAAAGTGCGATCTGGATTTTAAGAAAGTAAGACATTAGATGTTGAAGTTCTGTAATATGAAGACATAACTTAAGTTATATCAATAGGGAGTTGCAGATCTACATAGCTTCCCTGGGCTGTGATCTGAAAATAGCTTCCATCACACTCAACCTTTCTACAGTTGCTTAAAGTAGGCAGATGTCATGGCATCATGAAACTGGCCATGCATGCAGGTGTCTGTTTGAAGAACTACATTTTCAGGTTTTAAAGTTGGGTATTACACTAGTAAGGAGAAACTTTCCCTTGAAACACATGTATTTATAAATGGTTCAAATTTTCATAACCACATGTTCACCGATGTTCAAGGAAAAGTAGTCAGTGAAACATGATTCCTAGTTGGGTATTATGGAAGTACTGTTAAACCTGTTATGCTACTGAACTTCTTGGCAAGAGTAAATTATATAAAGTTGTCCCTATTTTCAAGCCTTTCTTAGTTGTTGGGGCCTTGGGTGCATTTCTTTATGCAGCGGTCTCTTTCTAAATGGTGCCAGGAATGTTGAACATGCATTTTTTGTCAGGAAGTAGTGGTGTAGATGGCATGGGGTTGAGTTGCTGCTCCACATATGTTTTAATTGTACAGAGTTTATGTCAGGTACGGATTATGCCTGGTAAGTTTGGACATTTATAAACCTGTGATTTTCTGACTAATTGCTGTAAATCAGTGCAGACTGCAGTTTAAGAGTACTGACAGAGTTTATGAATTTAGATAGTTCATGCTAATGCAAAATATGTTACGCTATCGAATTACTAAAGTTGTACTGCCGATACTTAAAATTCCTCCTAACTTCATCCCTCCATTCCATGTGCGTTAATGGGCTTGTCTAGATTGCTTGTTCCAAGAGGCTGGGAGGTGTGTTTCATTTCGAACTGGGCAGGGTGCTGCCCTGGTGCTTTTAGGGTGATGACAGTTGGTGCCTTTAGGGTGTAGGGGATTGTTCGTGGGGTGGGTTGCTTCATGTTCATAGGTTGGTACTAGGCTATTGGCCCTAGGGCCTATATGCTAATGACGAGCTCTGTTTGACATAGATAGGTAGTCTGTTCCAGAATATGGGAAGTCTCTGGGACACGAATATATCCCTCCAGCATGTTCTGTTTATTGTGGTGACAAGGTTTAGGTCCCTAGAGTGTGTAGCTCGGAGGGATTGGGATTTCTTTAAGTGAAACATGTCCAACAGCTCTGGGCTTTACATAGCTTTTTATGTTAGGCAGAGATCGCCTCTGAGTAGGCGATATACGATGGTGTAAAGCTGGAGTTTTTTGAGACGGTCTGCATAGGACATCTGTTTGAGGCCAGTAATCCTCTTTGTGAGGTATTTCTGTGGTCTTTTCAGTTGTTGTAGATGTCTTGTGAGGTACATACCAAAAGGGGCGTTGTACTCTATAATGGGTCTAATGAGTGATGAGTAGAGGAGAATGGTGACCTCTTTTTTTCTGGATGAGAAACCTTTTGTGATGAGGTGTGCCCTGTAGAAGGATTTTCTGACCACTGTGGTATTGTGATTATCAAAGGAGAGACTGCTGTCCACCTGTGTCCCAAGGTCTCTTATCACACTTTTGGTTATAAGTAGACTACCGCCTATGTGGTAGTTCATGGGTACACAGTTTTTACCAAAGGGGATGACAATGCACTTTTTGGCATTGAGCTTGAGGCTATGGCTTTGACACCAGGCATCTGTCTCAGTGAGGCCCTTTTGTAGGATGTCCACATCATTAGGAGTTTCGATTATGGCTCCTAGTTTGCAATCATCTGTGGACTTAGTTAGCCAAAGGCCATCTGTGTTAGCCTGTACTTCAGAGAAGTAGATGCCAAACAGGAGAGGACCCAGAACTGAACCCTGTGGTACTCCACTTGTCACCGGTCTGAAGTCTGATTTGGAATCTGCTACTTTCACAGTGTGGGTTCTGTCCGTAAGCCAGTTGGCAACCCATCTTGTGACATAGAGATTTATACCGAGTTTAGTGAGTTTATCTAGAATTCCAGAGTGGGGGATGGTGTTGAACGCCTTGGCGAGATCTAGATAGGCTGTATGAACCACCAACCCTCATCTATGTCTTGCTTCAAAGAAGTCTATCAGGCTAAGGAGACATCATCTGCCTTTTACAAACCTGAACTGTGTGTGGTACAGAGTCTGGAGATTTCCAATGTCTTTGTTTATGAGTTCCATGATGATACACTCCATGGCCTTGCAGACCAGGATTGTCAAGCTAATGGGGTGGTAGCTCCCGAGGTCTGTCATGGCTCCACTTTTGTGGAGTGGGATAACCATCACGGTGCACCATTCAATGGGCACAAAGCCTGAGGTGAGGCTATGATTGAACATGGTACTTAGGTGGGGTGCCAACTCATTTTCTAGTTCATGTAGAAGGCAGCCTGGGATGTTCTCAGGTCCCATGGATTCTGTATTCTTGGCTTTGGAGAGTGAGGTTTTTACCTGTGCAGCTGTGATTACAGGAACTTTGCATTCTTATGGTATAGAGCTGAGCCCTTTAGGGGGATGAGAGTGGTGGAAGGTTAGCACTCAACCTATCTGCCAGGATGTTGGCAATATCAGTTGGTTCTGTATATTTAGTGCCATTGTGCTGTAACTCAGAGCAGATCTGAGTGATGCCATTGAGATTCTTGACATAGCTATAGAATGCTTTGTGGTTGTCTTTAGAATCAGTGGCAATTTTGTTTTCATAACTGGCTTTGGAGGATTTTATAAGGGATCTCAGCTTCTTACTGAGGCTAACCAGGGAGTTCTTCCAATCAAGGGATTTTACTCTTTTTTGCAACAGTTTCTTTCTTCTGTTGTTGAGTTTGTTTATGGCAGAAGATGACCAGATTGGCTTCCTTTTTTTGGAGGATAGCATCTTGATTCTGTTAGGGATAGCATGATCCATGCACTCGTGTAAGTGCTTATAAAGTGCATTTGTACAGGATTCAGCAGTCTTACCTCTATTGTCTATCTGCTTGGGTGTCATGAAGTTTGCCACTTTTGTCTTAAGAAGTGTGAAGTTGGCTTTAGAGAAATTTTTTATGGTTCTTTCCCTAATAGGGGGTGGGGGTGGGATTTGGATGTCTAGGTTGATTAGCTTGTGGTCGGATTTGACCAATGAGGAACTGACCTGTGGTGTGGAACACCAGTCACCCATGTTGGTGATGACCAGGTCTAGGATATTGCTGCCCCTTGTGGGGGTGTGGATAAGTTGATCCAAGGCATTGGAATTTATGAATTCCAGAAAATGCTGAGCAAAAGATTTGGTACATGAGTAGTTTTCTCAGTTAATGGTGGGGTAGTTGAAATCACCCATTATTAGGTTGTTGGGTTGTACCTTAATATTTTCCAGTGCATCAAGAAAAGAGGTGTGGGAATCCTGGGGCATGGTGGGGGGTCTGTAGCAAGCTACAATCTAGATTGCAGTCTTGCCCAGAATTAGTTGAACTTGGATAATCTCGGATGCATTATGCTGAACAACTAGCTTGGAAGTGTGGATATCCTTAATGAATATAGACACACCTCTGCCTTTAGCGTTTCAGTCCGGGTTAAGTGGCTGAAAGGTGTGGTATGAATTATAGCCTGGTAATGCAGAGGTGCTGTCTGCAGCTTTGAACCAGGTCTCTGTCACTGCACAGATGTCAATGTTCTCCATTTTAAGGAGTGCCTCGAGTGCATGCATTTTGAGGTTTAGACTTCTAGCACCGAGTAGCATTACCCTCAGATTTTGCTTGCTTGTACCTGTTACGGTGGTGAATTTGTCATTTGAACCTTGCTTAAAAAAGGCACTATAGTGGTGACAGGAGCCTTTGCCAGTATCCGGAATCCCAATTGCGACAGGTGCAGGCCATCTCTGGTAAAGCATTGTGGTCTGTCGATTATGTCATCCCAGGCAGACAGATATTGGATTCCCATGGAATGACACCAGAAGCTTAGTCAATTGCTGAAGCCAATAATTTTGTTCTTGTACTGTAGTATCATTCTGGGTGATGGCAGGATGCTACTTAGGGCTAAGGTCATACCTGCCTGGGCTGCAAGATCAGAGAGCTCCTCCATGTCTCTTTTCATGTAGTCCAGGGAGGTACATCTCAAGTCATTCACACCAACATGGACAATGACAGAGTCATATTGTACTTGTTGTGGAGTGACCTGAGTGCGTGTGTTATGTGGCGGATCATGGCACCTGACAGGCAGCTGACAGTAACTTTCTCCTTGTTTAGCCTGGTGAGTGGAACATCAGTGTGCCTGACTATAGAGTCACTTATGACTAGAGTGTTGGGTATGTTATGCCTTGTGGGCTGTAGTTGAGCGGCACACTGAGTTTTTGGGCTATGTGTCATTTGGGTTGTGTTTGGGGGTGGAGGTTGCTTGCATTTATGCTTTGGAGGTCTCTGTTGTTTGGACAGATTTTTATTGAGAGCCTCCTTGAATGTAGGCGTGTGTTTTGTGCTTCTATGTGTGTGTTTTGGTGGTGTAGGTTTTGAGGGACTATGTGATAAGTATGGTGTTTACCTTTTCCTCTTGACTGTCTAGTCCAGTCTTCGGTGAAGAGAGCTTTGCTTCCAGTTTGGCTACATAAGTGCATCTCTCACAGGTTGTAATGTTGGGTGGTAGGAGGAGAGGGTTGTCTGTGTACATGAGGCAATTGCTGCAATGCCCCAAGATGCCCAGATTCATCAGGTAGACAGGAGAAAACACCGGGAGCTGACCTTTAGACATGCCTGCATAGTTGTTTATTTATTAAATACTAAAAACTGTTTACCTCTAGACAAGTGAGGAAAGTTGAGTGCTGTAGTAATTTGTAGCTTATTTAGTGCTTACAATAAGTTCTGAACAAGTGCTGAGCTCAAAGCAACAGATTTGAGTGCTAAAACTAAAAAGCTGGCTAGTTGCTAGGGAAAATTTGAAGAGCAGACTTTATGGCGCCAGGGATAGTTTAACTCTGGTTAAGCAGGGGGCGGGCTTAGGGGCTTAAAATAGTCCTGGATACAGCAAATCTGTATCTTGACTAGACTTGTTACAGGAAAGGGGGAAAAAAAGCTTAGAATTTTTTTTTTTTTCAGTAAAGTGGAAATGGAGGAAGCTAAAACAGAAGTTAATTCAAGGTTAGGAATCTGAGTGGGTTGGCCTTCACAAATGTTCTCTATTAGATTGAATGAACTAATGACACTAGACTGGGAGGAGTGTCACAGATCAAATATACAGTATGGTCGGGCAACTGCAAAGCCACCAAGTATAAGAACACCACATCAATAAGGAGGGGGTGTTTGAAACTATTGTAGCTACTAGCCGTAGCCACTAAATGAAAGTTTTAAGCAGATCAAGAAGCAAGCAGACTGTAGAGAATGCTTTAACTACAAACAGACTAGACTAGAAAACAGAAACCTCTAAAAATCTAAAATGCACAGAAAAGCACACATAGAGCACTCACAAACACAAAATACAACTCTCAGTATGAAAAAGCAGTTTACAGTTAAGTAATTCAGTAAACACGCAATTAGAGTAATGAAACGGTATCTAGCAATGAAAAATACAGTTAAAATAGTATAAAACAGTGCATAAATGCAATGAAACAGTAAAAAAGCTTTATAACAGTGCAAAATGTAGTAAATTAACTGTACAGCACAATTATAAGCATTACATAAGTGCATTCAATGAAATAAGTGTAAGAAATAACTTATCCTGCTCTTGTAATCTTAAGGAATTTCTGCTTAGTTTCAGTAGGGAATTACCATCCACAGCCTAATAAATACAAGCACAACCTTTTCGAGACACAGGGTTTATATACCAGTAAGGATGGAAGAGTTAGAAGATCAAATTACTACCCAGTCCTATTAGCACCTGCTATTACCCAATCACTCATACTACAGAATATCAGGAAACCTTGTTAGATCTTGTCATGTTGGTGTTGGGCCAGGGTCAGATGTTTCTGAAGGGTCTTGGCTTGGTAGTTTACAAAATGTCTTAGCCAGTAGAACTAAACTACTAAAGTTATTGTTTCAGAGGATTTACATGTGTCTTTTCTTTACAAATGGTGGTTTGGTGTGGGCTGCTTAAGCTGTTTGAAGGCTACTCAGTGAGGTCTCAGAGTTAGCATCATTCTCTGGTTCGAAGATAGTCTCATCAGGAGATGGACATTACTGCAAGGGAATGTTTGGACTCTAGGGAGGTACGCAGAGAGATCGCAGGTATGGACAATTTTCATGTGTGCATTTAGGCTGGTCAGAGTTTGTATGGTATGGGAGTAGTGCTGGGACAGGTAGGGTTGAGACATGTCTGGAGTAGGGTGAGACAGGTGCTGGGTAATTAGGGTGAGTTTGGGGCCATCTGTGGGTGGGGCTGAGTCATAACTGTGGTTGTGTGGACTTTGGGATTTTGGCTGAGTGATTAGCTAACCAAGCCTCAGGGGTAGGTAGTTTATACCAAGTAGACAGGCTTGGAATGGGGGAGTTATGTGGATAATTTAAATTAATTGATATGATGGGGTTCAACATCTAGAATCAGGAATTCCAAATAGCTGACCTATGGCTTGGGAGGTTTGAGTTGTGATGTGCCTAATGGGCAGGGGAAAACTGGATGTTACGTTTTTTTGAATTTTAGGTTTAATGCATGGTGGTTTGGTTGCAGAAGGATGCTGTCTTGGCCTTGTCAGTCTTACTACATTTTGGATTTCAGGGTAACTGAGGTAAAGGGAGTTTTCAGGGGGTAGATAAGACGTGCCCTTCCATAGGTCAAGAAGATGAGGACATGCAATTTTCTCATTAATGTATGGGTATTGTGTCAGTTGTCATTTCTTGAAGTCGTGCATGACATAATACATGGGGGGTTTCTCTGGTGGGGGAGTGAATGGGTAGAACTGTTTGCCTCTTATAGAGGAAGGGATTGTGGAGATTTTGAATAGGAATGGGGACAGTTAGGTTATTGGGTTTTGTTTGATATTCATTCCATTGCAATACTGGGAGATGATTCCACAAGTATAACAGTAGGTAGGGGTTGACGAACCATGGTAGGTATGCGGGTGTTTTGGGTATAGGTGAGGAACCAGATATTTAATTGGTTAGGTTTAACTTGGCTTAAGCAAAAATTTTTTTGGGACCTTGCGGTGTTAAGCTTCCTGAGGTGTTAGGTATGTAGTGCATGGCAGTGGGGTTACAACAGGATTCGGCTTTGCCCTTGTCAATATTGCTACATAGAAGGGGCGGAGATTCGGCATGTTTGTGGGTGGTGTGGAAGTATGTGGGCAAGTATTCAGAGGTGCAAATGACAGATGGGAAAGGCATGTGGGTTAATTGGTTTATAGCATTCTGAATTGTGTAGGCTATTCTGGTTACAGGAATAATAGATGGCGTGTGTTTTTAAGGAATTTCTATTGAATCAGGAAGTATGGGGGACAATATGTATGACTATTTTCTCTTACTAGAGGTGGAAGTGATTAGGGAGTTATGTTGGGGTAGGGGTGGGGATAGGCTTATTTAGTTTGGTGCAGAGTTTGGCAAACACTTGATGGAGGTGGCAGGGGTCCTTGTCACTGCCTCCATGTTAAGTAATTATTGGTATGTGTGCACATAGAATTTATTGTTTTTTTTCATTTCTTTGCAGATTACTGAAGTGCAGAAGGTATCAGGTGGTGGCTTGGGGAAGGGGATCTGAAAGGTGATGCTGTTTGATAGGATGGATGTTTTTGCCACTGGAATAGGGCACAATGAGGGTCTGAGTAATCACCTTATTAAGGCATGTTAGAGCTCTGTGTTCAATTAGTGGGAACTGATTATTGCATTGGTATAGGGGGCAAGTAAGGAAGAGATAGGTAGGGGGACCAGGGAAAACTGTTAGGGATAGTTTATGGGGAGTGAGGGGATCCCATGGGATGAATAGAGTCACAACATTCATAGAAGCAGAGGAACTTATTAGGCTAAAGCCAGTGAAGTTTAACCCTTGCTTTCAGGAGCATGGAACCTCAGGGTGGTTGTATTTACTCATCCAGTTGAACCATATTTGGGGGAAGGGCCAATGAGGTGTTTGACAGGATGCTGGAGTTTGTTCCTAAAGGGTGGTATCTTTGGGGTGACAAACTTGTTCCTTGAGTAGGTAGTGTTAATGTTACATACCAGGTTAAGGTTTTACAGAGTAGCACAAGGATCATTTCACTTGTGGTTTGGGTGAATTTTATAGTTAGGGTTTTAGAAAGCATGGTAGGTAGGTGGCTTTGTTGGGATAATTCTAGAAACTGGGTGCATTGTTACAGGGGAATAAGGTTTAAAGGAAGCCTGGTTGCAGGATATGGCAGCTGTAGGCCAAGTCTTAATTACTTACTAGTAGTTTAGGTAACATAAGGGAAGAGAGCCTTTGAGGGGAAAGGCTCGGAACAAACACGGGTTAAGAATGGTTTGGTAAATATGGGTGTTTATGGCTGGGCATGTAGATTACTTCATTGCTGAGCATAGGCGAGTTTTCAGGAACTAGGTCAAGGGTTGTTGGTTTTTTGCCATCTAAGGTTAGGACATTAAAGTTTTGGAATTAGACTATTCCCTACATTAATGGGCTAAAAGGGTATGTATTCTCTTGGTGTGGCTGTTCCGGTGGTACAGTGGGGTCATGGTAATCCTACTTTATTTGGTTTCTTTAGGGTGTGTTTCGGTGATGGTATGGCAAGGTGGGTTTATGACAGGATTCTAAGGTGCTTTACAGATGATGGGCACACCAAATGATGTTTGGCTTGACCCTTCCCTTTATGGGAAGTAGTGGGTTGAGCAATTTTGGGTAGAAGGGAGGGGGGACAGCCTGGTCAAGCTGGTTGGTGGAGAAGAGGGATAGGGTTGCCCTCTTCTGTTCCCCCTCTGGTGTATGGATGTCCATTTCAAGGATCTGGGGAAAGGAAATGAGTAGTTGGAGGAAGCTTTCTGAATAGGTAAGCAAGCTGAGGTAAGGATGCTGCTTATTTGGTGGAAGGTAATTCAATGAATGGTGTATGAAGTGAGATGGGACACTGCTTCATGAGTAAAGTAAGCAAGCAGAGGTATGGACCCTGCTTGTTGGGCAGAGTGAGAGGGTACGCTGCCCTGATTAACATTATAAGGATGTTATGCTGTGTTTAGAATCAATTATATTATGAATAGTTGTAATTAATGAATTTGATGAACAGAGCTATGTTATGGAAATTTAATAAAGGTCGTCAAATGTCATTTGGTGTGATGTGTTTATTGAAGGGGACTGGGACAATTACCTCTGGCTAATATAGTTATATTTCCCTTACTCAGCTTCCCTTTCTTTTGATATTTTGTTTGCATCTGTTCAGCTTTTTGTGATACCCACAGGAGTAAAGATGAGTGTTTACGTGTGCTGAAAAATAAGACTAAGAATTTGATCTGAATCCTCAGCCACAGTATCTTTGTCATCCTGGGTTGATTGGTATTTTTGTGCAGCTTTCAAAACTCATTTATGGTGAGTAGTACCTAGCAAACTGATATTGTTTGTCTATCTCTGTTTGTTGATCCAGAGTCTCCCATTAGGCAGTTTACAAAAAAGATTCCGAGTACAGAATGTAAAAAGACCGTGGTGATCCAAACAGGCTACTTATTGTTGGTACATAAAAACATGGCAGTAGTGCTTTTGTGACAAGCTGCAGTGTACATATGTTTAGGAACAATTCAGACAAAACAGAATACTAAAGTGAACCAATCACAGTGAAAACGCCTATAACCCATATTTATAGCAAACACATGTCTTTCATCTCTCTCTCTTTATATATATATATATATATATATGTATATATATATATATATATATATATATATATATATATATATATATATATATCCACACACACACACACACACACACACAATCTAATAAAGGTAATGGTGATTTTAGCTGTTAACAATGAACTTACATTGCCAAACATCCATTATAACCATTACTATACTACCGAGCATGCCTACAAAGATATAGAGTTTAAACACAAAAACATTGTGTACACTCATTTAAGGACTGGCCATATGGTCATTTGTCCAAAACATGGTCTATTACAGCACTGTCCTCATGTGTGAGAAAATGCCAGCTGCTGGCATTAACCATTTGCAAGAAGAATGAGAGGAAGAGATATCAGCATTTTTGTCTTAGTAAGCAGAAACAGTGAGTTTCATTGACAAGGACTTGAGCATCTTAGAGCAAGTTTGAGTTTGTAAAGATGCTGTGAGAGTCTCTGGATAGTACAGAGTGAGGTGCATTGCTAAAGTACTGGAAGAATGATTAATGTACAGTATGAAGATGGCTATCAGTAAATATAACTGTAGTGCTAGTATCAGAGGTTGGGCTTGGTGAGATCATCACTATCAGTCCTGGCTTGGTGAGATCATCACTATCAGTCCTGGCTTGGTGAGATCATCACTATCAGTCCTGGCTTGGTGAGATCACCACTATCAGTCCTGGCTTGGTGAGATCATCACTATCAGTCCTGTTAGCATTTCATTTGGTAAAATACACATATAAACATGCAAATGCACACTATTTTCAATGGCGAAATATCATCAATAGCTACACTGATGCAATTGTTTATACATGGAGACTGGTGCCCTCTGTGAAGAGAAGGTTTGCTGGTACACGATGTGCTATAACCATGCAATAGTTTTAGTTCCAATGCTATTTAACCTTCACTTGTCAGCCAAATGTCATTGTCTTTTATCCAGCCATATCATCTAACCTGAACTAAATCACTTTCTCTTTCTCTTACTAGTAACACTTTTACTGTACCTAATATAGCACATTCTGTTGCATCAATCTACACCCCTTGCTCACCTAGACTTTTGCTAAACATAACTTCTCCTTCCAACTAGTCATTATTTCTGTCTAATGTCCTTCATTCCTCTTGACTTTCCTAGCTCTCCCATTTAGACATGTAGCTGTAATTATTACACTGATCTCTCTCTCTTCCTAAATGTTATCTGTCTTGTTCTTTTCTAAATAATTTATATCACAGTTGTGTGTACTCTATGTTTTTGTTACTTTATAACGTATATTACAGGCGTGTATTTTCATTACATTCTTGCTACATTTCACTAAATGTAATTCTGACTTTTTTATTATTGGCCTGAAGCCGAAATTGATCACTTCTGATCAGTTTCCTGCCTGATAAACACATTTTAAATAAATATATAAATATAACCCAACTAACTAAATAAAAAAACTCTTATTAAGTATGATAAAGATAAAACACTGTACTTGTATTATATATCTTGAACTCTCAAAAGAAAATGTAATCAGCCTACAGCTTAAGTGGATATGAACTGTTACTCAAATGTTTAATTAATCAACAGAAATATGTTAAAATATGTTGGAATCCTTTCATTTCTGTTTTTTGGTGCACAATGACATATAATAATATTTACATCATCATCATTCATGTGTCACATAAGCCTGTATGTTTTAACTTACAAAAAATACCTCTTGCTTGCCTGATGACAATTTTGTTAACCACAGTATAGCTAATCTATAACTCTGCATGCATGCGTATGTTGCAGTAGTATTTAAAATCAATTTACAAAGATTTAACCATTGACTGAAGATGAAAATCATGGATTCTCCAGCTTTAAATGCATTTTTAATAGGTAAACAACAGGGGGCACTGTTGCCCAGTTGTATTTGTGTGTTTCCCTGCAGCAGCTTGTGTCATATGAGGCTTCTGTTTGCCATAACTAAAGCTAATGTTACTCAAGGGGTAAGACACAACTGCATTATTGTTTCTTCATAATGTAATGAACACTAATAGGAATTACGGAACCAAAGCATGTTATTTGATTTTAATGACTTCTCAAAAGAAAGTTTTTCAGCTGGTTTCAAATTCAGTCCTTTCACTGACAAAATGTGCTTTAAATCAAGTCTGGTTAAAGCAGATGCCGTATCTTATTGGTACAATGCCCTGGAGACACAGTGAACTTTAAAGACAGCAGACAATCAATCAGATAACTATAAGTAGATAAATAAAAGGTAATGTTCAGCTTAATCTAAAGCCTCCTTTGCAAAGAATACTAGGGAACACATGGTATACAATGGCTTTTATAAAATGTAGTATACAACAAACCATTATATACAGTGTCTTCCCTTAAATTGCTTAAGTACCAAGTTTTAAAGTCAAGGATAAAAAAATGTCTGTTGTAGACACTGATGTACATATTCTAGGTTCTGTAATTACTACAAAGTACCTAGACAGCAGTAAGAAGAAATGCCACTGCTCCTGTTGCTGAGTTTGCAAAGAATGCAGCTGAGACTTAAATGGAACAAAAGTAAATAGACCAAGTTTTCTGTAGCCACATTTAATATGCTATACTCAATGTCCACAAAACACTAAGAGGAGATTACATATAACAGCAGTTATAAAAAGGAATTTGTAGAACCATATGCCATTTATTTAAATAGTTGCCAATGAATTTTATCAGATCTATATTAGATGGTATTTGCAGCCAAGACTCACCAGTGTTTCTTCAGTGAATAGTGCCCCATCTTTTAAAGTAATTGTTATGATTACAGGTACTTCTACAATATTACATGTGGTCTGAGACTACTATATACCATATAATGCATAAGTTAGCTTTATTCCTTTCCATGCTTTTAAAAGAAATGACATAACACAACAGACATATTGCAAATAATTCACAACTATTAAAACAATTACTTGTGAACTTTCCACTAGGTTTGATTGTCAATTTTCTTGCACTAACATGTTGGTGAAAAAGCATTTTGGTTATAAGGGAGAACAGGTTGTGTCATAACAGGCCACGTTTTTTGTTTGCTTATATTTGCCCCTTCTTTATTTTGTTACTCCCCCAGTAACCATACCACCCTAGCCAGTCCACTATTCAACTGATCTGTTACCCCCCAAGGATGAGTTCCAGCCCATTCATTTACCAGCAACAGCTAAAAGACTATATTAATTCCTGAACTGGAGTGAGAAGTAATCAGACCATTTATTCCCCTTTACAGTGGAGCGTTTGGGGGTAGAAGGCCTTCATTTACATACAAGTGTCCTTTCTTCCCACTAAATATCTGCCTCCTGTGACTGGTGACCATACCACTATTGCTTTTGATTCATAAAATTCCTTTTGTATGTCTCAGAAGATGCCCAGAGGTGCCTAACCTGACTTGCATGTATTATACATCACCTGACCTGTAGTTGGGGTCTGTAATTTCTTAAACCTCTTGTCATCAGTAGTATAGTGGGCACACTACCTCCATTAATGCCAGATGGACAAGCCGGTGAAATCCTCTCACTCCCATCCTCCCCTTGCATGGTCTTTCCTTTATTTTATTAACATATTTCAGGGATGTTAAGGAACGTATGCAGTGTGGTACAACAAAGCATTAGTCAAAATATCATTCTGTGTAAACATGGAAGCAGAATTCATCTCAGATTTAAAATAAGCCTCAAAAGCACATTAATGATACAGGCTGAAAATATTATTTCACTGAAAAGAAGATCTTAAAGTATCTGCAAATCTTTTTTATATCCATTATATTCATTGCATATTTTTTATACCACACTTAAACAGCTACTGTATTTTTAGGTTCATAGGTAGGTACTAGGCTATCTGCCCGAAGGCATTTATAAGCCTAGCCAGAGTGTATCAGCTTTCGCCACCCCATTGATTAAATGAGCCTCTGTCAAGAAGAGCCAATGAAGTGACCCCAGGGGTGTATTTTCTGCTACCCATCTTCTAATGAATTTTTATACAGCATTCTCTTCGAAAGCATTTTGTTAGTCTACTCATACAAGGAGGTAATATTTTTCAGACATCTGCAAAACACCATTGCATGACATCAGTCTAATGAAATGCTTACTTTATTCTTTAATTTAGTTTCGACTAGTATCTGATTCCATGTTTCAGATGTGATCCGAGAACATGTATTATGTGATATGCTCAATCACAACTTTCATAACTGCTGATTGAAGGAATCAACTATAACACTATTGTTTTTTTTCATTAATGACCCATAGATGAAGTCATTAGTGCATATACTACTAATTACTTTTAAAATGAAATCTTCCAGTGATATACCTTACAGGCATTTTAGAGAGCACGGAGAAATATGGATATCCCTAGGTCTTACTAAAAAGAAAACACACACCAGTAATGCACAGATAAAGTGATGACACTGATTTTCAGCTAACCACAGTGATGCTTAAAGTCAAGACACCTGTAACTGTCCCAAATAAATAAGTAATGACATCAAAAAAGACAGAAATTGAATTATGAGCGAAAAGGGATCAAGTATTTAAATACAAGACTTAACTCAGTGTTCACTAATATGCAGATATGATGCTGTGTGTCCTTGGTAGAATGTATATAATGAAATGGGTAGCATGTATAACATTTTAAGAAAAATAATATACTGAAAAATTAGAACAAGATGTTGCAATTTTATGACAGAAGTGAACATGTCAGGAATTTCACCTTGAAAAGGCAGCAAAGAACACATGACCATTAAGTTATTATTAGTGACACCTGATCATATTTCTTTGTAGAACATGAAGTTGTACCTGTTCATATCTACAAAAATCAGACAAAAAAATGTATCGTGCTAAGTGCTTACAGCACTGAAACCTGTAACATACTAATTGCTTCCACCATGGAAAAAAAAGGTGACATGTGACAAGATCTTTAAAATACTTTATTCAGCCTTTCAAAAAAAAAAACAGCAAGAAATGCTTAATGGTAGTGAGCGGTGTGTAACAAAGGTCTGTGAATAACCTTCATGATGTAAAGAATGTACATAGCACACCTGTTTTTCCTTGACTATAGAGTGAGTGCATGGACTCTACTATGAAATGCCAACTTGACACATCAAAAGGAAAAAAGAAAATGCACTTTTTGCAGGCTTCAAGACCAACTTTCCCCCAACACCCCTAAACTTATATATACCAGCTCCATGTTTGTACCAACTAGAAGAAGGAAGAAATCTCCCTAAACGAGTGAAATATTTATGGTGCACACTTAGAAACAACACCAGCAATGATTTCCTATGGGAAACATCATTCAGCATCACGCCATTAATCTTTGTTTTCTTTGTGGTAATGACTCTCAAGCGGTTTCACCTCAGGCATGTGTAGGAGGGACAAATTGCATGGCACATGTATTACATAAGCAATAATAGCCAACAGGGTGTGTGTTAATGTGTAATTAACAGGTCTACTTTGAAGTGTTGAAATTTCAAAACTTCGAAATTCAGTCCGCCAAGACTAGAATATCGAAGTTTTGGAACTTCGAACATTCTTAATGGAAATCACCATACAGCACGGAATGGGAAATTTACCATTTTCCTCACTGTAGTGCGATCTCAGAGTTGGAATATTTATTTAGCAGGGAGTGTGGGGCAGGTTCAGGGGGCTTGCCCCCCTGAAAAAATGTTTAAAAAATCATCGTAATAAGGTTTCAAAGTTCCAAATCTTCAATATTCTAGTCTTGGCAGATGGAATTTCAGAATTTTGACCTTTCAAATTAGATTATTAATTAATGCCCACCCAGGGGTGTTATGAGGCTTAATGGTGCAGGTGGAGAGGCTCTACACCCCTGGAAGGGCATTAATTACAAATTAACACATACCCTGAAGGGCATTATCGCACTTACAGAATGGGCTCTGTGTAAAATTAATAACCTGTAGAAAGGCACCGACTAATAACCTGTAGAAAGGCACTGTGTAAAATTGCTGTTTTACTTATTTTTTTTGGTTAGGTACTATATTAATTTTTTATACATTTTTGATGTAAAATAGTTACTCCGCCTAATGTTTCAAACTTTTTGTGGTATATATTTATAGTGTCGGAGAAAGCATTTTACACCAAAAATATATATAAAAAAGTAATATAGTTCTTAAAAAAATAAGGAAAACACAACAGTTTTACAAAGAATCCATTCTCTTTGCCTCCGTCTCATACACAGTCTTCTGCTTTCACACTCACATACATATACACATACAGTCTCCTCTGGTGTCATACACGCATTCACTCACACAAGCATAACTCTCAATCTCTTAGCACAAAACGTCTGGACAAAGCCAAAAATGGGGGGATAAAGCCCCCAAAATAGGGACACATTTTAAATATTGCTCTTATAAACTTAGAAAGTTGCTAAAATAAAAATTATTATATTACAGTGCATTTTCTGAAGGATATAAAGCTTGAAAACTCAAATGCCTGTCATTATTTTGTGAATTAGCACCTCATTGATTTGCCACAGAATTTCAGAATGCCACAAATTTTATGAGGAACAGACACAAAATATGAGGCAAAAAACTGGACAGTCTGAGAAAATTTGGACAGTTGACTGTTATACACATGAGCACTCTCACTCATTCTCCCACACACACAGTTTCTTCTGCTTTCATATATGCATTCACTCACTCACATTGCTGTCTCTCTCTCTCAATCTGTCACACACAGTCTCTTCTGCTTTCATACACGCATTCACTTACACATGCAGACAAACACACACACTTTTATCCTGTTTATTTTTATTTTTACATTTGCTAAAAGCAAAAGCACTGCTTAGCAAGTGTAAAATAATAGGTGACATTCATTTTTCTTCAGTCCGAGCTCCATGGCAACTTGATATACTGCCATGAAGTGGCGGACTCATTTTTCAGTGGACATTACTTGTACATTAATACCCTACTGGAGAATGTTCACTCTCAAATCAGGGTGCTGATATACATTTTGCACATTCTCTAAAGTAATATAATATGCAGCAACACCGAATTAAATATGTTATGTAGATTACTTCTAGGCACAAATTTCGCAAATAATTCATTCCGTGTATCCCTAAAGCTTAGAAGCAATTCACTTAATTTAGGGTGATTTTTTGGTGGTTTCAGTTAAAAATGACACAAGACCATTCCTCTCTGGTATAGTGAAGGTGGCTGAATAATTTCTAAAACAAGTGTCTGTAACTGTTGCATTTCATAGCAATTACAGTCAGATCTATCAATATTTTACTGGTTAGTTCCAGATTTGTGCATTTGCTGTGCCAGACAAAGTATACTGGTGATAGATAGCAGTGGGCACTAACAGAGGACTAGGGCAGTGAAGGCATTAATAATTCCTTGCCATGCATAACAGTTGTTGCTACACCTTCTGCAGACTAGCTTTAGTGCAGGCTGAGGTGAAAAATGTGAGGCTTTTGTTGGCATGTGAACAAGGGCACATGGAACCGGCTGGCCAGGAGAAGATTAATTTTCTTTTACTTAAAAAAAAAAAAAAAATATATATATATATATATATATATATATATATTTTAAGGGTGCTCTTCTTTAAGAATGCCCTTTGCGCCAGTTGCAGATTGAACATATGTTTGCGACCTGATTTTGTCTTGTCCATCTGTGCGATCAATGGTTTACATTTTCATCTTTCGCACTTGCATGAAAGTTGAATTCCAGAAGATGTCTGGACTATGGGCAAATGTACAAGTGAGGGGTGGGTGTGTGCATGTGTGTTTTTAAGTGTTTAAGAGGTGTGCATGTGTGTCTAAGAAATAGGTAGGTAGGGGTATGTGAATGTAAGAAGTAGGTAGGTAGGTAGGGGCATATATGAGTGTATGTAAGAAATAGGTAAAGGTTGGTGTGTGTGTGTAAGTTGTAGGTAGGTCTGTGTGTGCATGTAAGAGGGAGAAAGAGGTGTGTGTGTGTGTGTGTGTGTGTGTGTGTGTGTGATTGTGTGCAAGTAAGAGGGAGTAGTAGAGTGAGTGTAAGAGGGGGGTTCATACCTCGCAACATACCTCTCAACTATACAAATTTTCGCAGAATGTCTAGATTTTTGCCTCATATTTTTGGTCAGATTTTCATAAAATTGTGGTTTAATGGCAAGTCATTAAAGACTGAAGTTAGAAATTAATGACATACATTTAAGTTTCAGACTTCATACCCTTCAGAAAATTTGTGCTAATCAAAACCTGTTATTCTATCAACTTTCTAAGTTTGTAAGAACAATACTTAAAAACTGTCCCTAAATTTGGGCCTTTGTCCCACTTTTATTTATGGCTCACAGTTACTTAGATTGTTGCTTTATAGTTTCGGTTTCTCATAAAATTGTGTTTTTCTGGCAAATCATTGAGGACTGAAGTCAGAAAATAATGGCAGGCATTTGAACTTTAGACTTAATATCTTTCAGAAAATGCATACTAATGCAAAATGTGTTGTTCTATCCACTTTCTAAGGTGGTAGGGGGATGTGTGTGTGTGTTCATACCTCTCAACTCTGCATATTTTCACAGAATGTCCAGATATTTGCCTTATATTTTTGGTCTGTTCCTCATAAAAATTCTGTTTTTGACAAATCACTGGGATGAGCTAAGGATTAAAGTTAGTAAATGATGACATGCATTTCAGTTTCAGACTTCATATGCTTCAGAAAATGCATTCTAACACAAAGGCTGTTATTCTAGCAGCTTTCTAAATGTGCCACTACTTTGGGGCTTGTGTGGGTGTATGTGTATGCATGTATAAGAAGGAGGTAGCATACCCCTCAGCTGTCCAGATTTTTGTATCATATTCCTCCTAAAAAGGATTGAAGTTGCTAAATAATGACAAACATTTGAGTTTTAGGCTTCATATCCTTTAGAAAAATGCATACTAACACAAATCCTGTTATTCTAGCAATTTTCTAAGTTCATGTGTGAGATATTTGTAATCTCTCCATATTTATTTTAGGCTTTGTCCAGATTTCTTGCACTATGAGGTTGAGGTCTGTGTGTGTGAGAGAAAGAGTGAAATGCCCTAGTTAGAGTTAGCAGGTGGAATTTATTTTTAAGTGCATATTCAAGGAATTGTGAGCTTCAAGGGAAGAGACGTTAACTGCTGCTCATGCTAAGTCTGCTTAAAATGTACAACTGTTTTGATCAGCAAATGATATTATTATTGTATTGAATTTTAAAGCAGTGTGAGTAGCACAGTAGGTAGCATACTTGCATCCTGATGCAGACGGCTATAGGTTCTGCTCCCACAACATGTAGATTTGTATTTTAAGGGGGTGGTGTGCTGCAGACCTGAGTATGCCCTCCTTTGGATGAGGTGCCTAGTAACTATGAATCTGTTTTTCAGCTTGTCACCCATGCCCTATTGCACTATAGCAGCTTACCATTTTGTTAATGTAACATAGGCAATTTATTCTTAAAGTGCTACAGGCAGTGGATTTGTAGATAAAACACTGAAACATAAAGTAGTTTTCTAGCAACAACCTTTTCAATAGTTTCGTATCTCAGTGTGGAATTATTCAGATGGCTTTTACTTCTGCAGAGATTGTGGAATGTAATGACATAAGTTTGAGTGGGCTTTTATGGTTTTAATATTCTGAATTGGGCATTTTCTCATTATTGGTGCATATGTTTTGTTTCATTGCTTACTGGCAAATGTTGCAAACTATAAATTTAAAACACACTCTAGCAAGTGGTGCTGTATTATACAAGGGGTATAATTCAATTATTATATATTATAATAGATTCACCTTCCTGATTGTATTAAAGAACTTTTGCATGGTCCTAAAAATGTGGGCAAGGGGCCTATTATTTGAAAACAACCCAAAGGTAAACTTAACCCGCCACTCGCCAGATGCATTTTCTTTGAGTGAATGTGAGTTTCAAAGGTAGAGAAATTTTAATGCCAAGTCTGTTTTCATTGTAAGACTATTGCTTTGGTTAGCAAATGTCTATCAGTGTTGGTGCTATAAAATTTGAAATAAAATGTATAAATTAAATTGAAACATTTGTAATCGTTGTAGAAGTAAAGCATAAAACAGTATGCACACAGAGTTTTGAATAGTATTTATGGCAACAAGAAATAGGCAAATAATGGGAAACTGGAATGGCTGAGTGGAAGGGCTCTGGGTTTGTATCTCCCTGCAAAAAATCCTGCTGGCTCCCCTGCATGTGAAAATATTTATATTTGATAGCAGCAGGTGTAGGAAAAAATATACCTACTAGTACTCCTCTTTACTCCAGTTAATGAATAACATAAGAAACTATAACTACTTTTTAGAAACCATGATTTCATGTATCAGCTTTGAACAGATATTTCACAAAGATTTCAATACCATGGCAGTTGTATACACAAAGTTTACTGAAGGAATAATTGCAACAGTAAAGTATTTAGAGGTATTGTTCTTAGAAGGATGTCTAATCTGCAAGACTACTTATATTGTACAATACATTGTATTAATATAATAGTCACACTGGGGGGTCATAATATTAAAAAAATCAAGCTGGCCTTTTCCCCCTACTAACATACTAACCATGATGTGTGTCCTTCTTGCTTAATGAATGTTTGGTAAAACAATTTATATATAAACACATTCAAAAAATAAAGTCACAGTGTGTGTGTGTGTGTGTGTGTGTGTGTGTGTGTGTGTGTGTGTGTGTGTGTGTGTGTGTGTGTGTGTGTGTGTGTGTGCTGGGGGGAGATCTATTGAAGTCTCTTTTTTTTCATTATCTACCAGTCATCAAGTATATGTTATATTTTTTTGTTTTTTACTGAAATGAGGTTCTTGAAGAATTATTTGTAGAGATATTTTGCTTTCAAAATTTGGCTGTAATGAACCCTTCAAATCCCTAAAAATCATTCAGAACACAGCTTGTTGATTTAGCCCATTAGGAACACAATGCCAGAGCGAGAGAGAAGTAAGATGACTTATTACTCTGATATGAATTTCTTAAACTTCATACAAGTCACACATTAGAGCTATACTTATAAAGTGGTTGTTTCTAGAAGGTAGGAGACAATCGTGTGAATGTAACTGATCTTCATTTTAGTCTGTATGTGTATGACAGAGAAACTGTGTGTGTGCACGTGTGCTTATGAAATAAGCTGAATTTCATCATTGTTCCCAGAATTTTAGCTCAACACAATCAAACATTATAGATGTACCCAGTCAGAAAGCCACTACTGGGGGACGGGTAGGCTGTTTATGCATGAGAATGAATAACCAGTGGTGGTGCTATCTGATAATATTTAACAATTGGCTTAAGTTGTTTGAACCTATGTGAATGCATATGTTTGTGGGAAGGGGTTATGCAAAATATTATCACTACTTTTATTTGTACCCAGCTTAAGTGACCTTTTTTGGTTAAAGGAGGATGTTTCTAACAGCAAATGCATATCTGTTTGGATTTTCAGTATGTGAAGTGAACCAAAATAATAATTTGGTGTACTTTGTAAAACAATTGCAAGAAAAATGGTGGACTCATGCTTTGGATTTTAGAATTCTTATTTCATCATTTTGCAGAATGCCCAGAGTAAATGGATTTTTAAGTTTGGTTTACAACAAACAGGTTTGTTTTCTTTTTTCTTGTGTAGTTAGTATGAAGTATGGAGAACATCGACATCTGTGCAGTAACAGAAACCTGGTTTAAGGCTCCTGAGAGCACTCCAGCACTACTAGGCTATAACTCATACCATACCTTTCGGCCACAGAACCAGGACCGAAACACAAAAGGCGGGGGTGTATGCATATTCATCAAGGATACCCACACCTCCAGGTTAGTGGCGCAGCACAATGCATCAGAGATCATCCATGTACAACTAACAATGGGCAAAACTGCAATCCAAATTGTAGCTTGCTACAGATCACCCACCATGGTCCAGGATCCCCATTCCGCATTTCTGGAGTCACTGGGAAATATGAAGGTCCTACCAAACACCTTAATACTGGGTGATTTCAATTACCTAAACATAAACTGGGAGAACTACTCAAGTACTAACTCCCTTGCCCAACACTTCCTAGAATTTATAAACTCGAATGCCCTGGATCAACTGGTCAACACCCCCACCAGAGGGAACAACATATTGGACCTGGTTATCACCAACATGGGTGACCGGTGTTCCACACCGGAGGTCAACCCTTGCTGGTTAGATCAGACTATAGACTAATCACTCTGGATATCCACATTCCACCCCACCCCTAATCAAGGAACCCACCATGAAATACTTTTCAAAAGCAAACTCCACGTTACTTAAGACCGAGGTGGAAAGGTTCACAGCCCCCATGCTAAACGACAATGCTGTCCAAGCTGCTGAAACCTTTACAAAGGCACTCTATGAGCATCTGCAGGAATGCATGGCTCATGCTATCCCAAGTAAAACCAAGACTCACTCCTCCAAGAAAAGGAAACCAGTCTGATGGACCCCTGCCATAAACAAGCTATACAACAGAAGGAGGTAACTAGTACAGAAAAGAGTAAATTCCCAAGAAGGAAAGACATCCCTGGTCAGTATCAGCAAGAAACTACGATCCCTCATTAAATCATCCAAGGCTAGTTTTGAAAGAAAAATTGCCAATGACTCCAAAGATAACCACAAAGCGTTCTTTAGCTATATCAAGAACCTAAGTGGAAACTTTCAGATCTGCTCTGAGTTAGTGCAGAATGGCACAAAATACACTGAACCGACTGACATTGCAAACATTCTGGCAGACAGGTTTAATGCAAACTTCACCCCCCTCTCACCCCCTAAAGGGCCCATAAGCATACCAGAAGAATGTAGTGCCACGTCAATCACTGATGCACAGGTTAAAACAGCCCTATCCAAAGCCAAAAACACAGCTTCAGTGGGACTGGACGGGGTCGCAGGCTGTGTCTTACAAGAGCTCCAAAATGAACTAACCCCTCACCTAAACACACTTTTCAAACTCAGCCTCTCTACAGGCTACATACCCATTGAGTGGCACACAGCAACAGTTATCCCGGTCCACAAAGGTGGAGCCACAATGGACCCCAGGAACTATCACCCTATAAGCCTGACAAGCCTGGTCTGCAAGACTATGGAATGCATCATCATGGAACTCATTAACAGAGACATTGGGAACCTCCAAACCTTGGATCCTACCCAGTTTGGTTTTATTAAGGGCAGATCATGCCTCCTAAACCTGGTGGACTTCTTTGAGATGGTTACCAAGGGATTAGATGAGGGAAAGGAAGTCCACACAGCCTACCTAGACCTCACAAAGGCTTTCAACACCATTCCCCATTCTAGTATTATAGACAAGCTCACCAGCTTGAACATAAACCCCTACGTCATGAGATGGGTTGCCAACTGGCTCATGGATTGAACCCACATGGTGAGAGTTGCAGGCTCTACGTCTGACTCTAAACTGGTTACAAGTGGTGTCCCCCAGGGCTCAGTCCTAGGACCCCTCTTGTTCAGTATATACTTCTCAGAGGTACAGGCAAGCATAGGAGGACTATGGCTGACCAAGTTCACAGACGACTGCGAACTAGGGGCCATAATTGATTCTCCGGCTGATACAGACACCCTTCAGATGGGTCTCACTGAGATGGATACCTGGTGTCAAAATCATGACCTCAAGCTAAATGCCAAAAAGTGCATAGTTATCCCCTTTGGAAAAAACAAAATACCCGTGAACTACCACATAGGTGGTAGTCCCCTAAATACAGAAAATGTAATAAGGGATCTGGGGACCCAAGTAGATAGTAATCTCTCCTTTGATAATCATATTGCCAAGGTGGTTAGAAAATCCTTCTATGTGGCCCACCTCATCACAAAAGGGTTCGCATCTAGAACAAAAAAGGTTATTGTGCCTCTCTACTCATCACTCATTAGACCCATCATAGAATACAACGCCCCATTTGGGATGTACCTTACAAGACACCTGCAACAGCTGGAAAGGCCACAAAAGTACCTCACCAAGAGGATTACTGGCCTCAAACAGATGCCCTATGCAGCCCGACTCAAAAAACTCAAGCTGTACTCAGTTGTATACTGCTTACTCAGAGGTGATCTCTGCCTGACGTACAACCCAGAATTGATGGACATGCTCCACCTAAAAAAAAAACAAATCCCAGAGAGCCACATGCTCTAGAGATATAAACCTCACCACAACGATAAATAGGACATGCTGGAGGGGTAGATTCCTGTCCCAGAGACTCCCCATGCTTTGGAACCGGATTCCAATATACATCAGGCAGAGCCCCTCACTAACACTCTTCAAAAGAAACCTTGATGGGTGGATGGGAAACAGAAAATTTACCCTGTGGATCACTGCACTGGCTCTGCTGGACAGTGGTGCAGGGAACTAATGACTCTGCTGGACAGTGGTGCAGGGAACTGATGGTTCTGCTGGACAGACGCACAGCGAACTAATCTAAGGGGGTGGCGAAAGCCAACACATTCTGGTTAGGCTTATAAATGCCCTTGGGCAGATAGCCTAGTACTTACCTATGAACCTAAGTACAAAATAATTGATATGTATTGCATTTACACCATCAGAATAAGACCACTCTTCATTTGCCTATAAAGGTGATACTTTCAAGCATTTGAAAAGTTTAGACAGATAAAAATAAGACAATACCAGGAATTATGAACAGGCATTGAGAAAACCAACATCCAGCTGCTCCATTACACACGTACATATACACACACACACACACACACACACACACACACACACACACACACACACACACACTATACATTTATAGTTTATTTTGAGTTTGTTAACCGGGCTAGACCACAGATCCCTTTGTACATATTTCAGTCTCAGCCTGGGGTAAACAACAGATATATGACAGAGTGAATGACAAAAGGCAATATATACATACAAAGTGAATATCATAGTTGGCTTTGAGGGTAGAAAGGAAACAGATGTCTGACATTATATACAGAGATGAAGGAAGACAATATATACATGTATTATATACAGAGTGGAAATCAAAGTTGATGAGAGAATCACAGACAGTAGAATAAGAGAAGCCATGAATAGGGAAGATGTTAAGGTATATGACCAGAGAGACAGCAACTGCAATTTACTACAGGGTTGAAATGTGCTATTTCTGATCAGAAAATGGGATAAGACAAACGATCTTTAAGAGAAGAAGGGATATATTCCCACAGTGTGGGAGGAAAGACTGAGATACCATGGTCTGTCCTGTAAAGGCAACTATGGGGGTGAGTGGAGGAAAGGACATGAGCGGTTAAGATTTTGGCATATCTCTGAATAGTTCAGATAGTATGCCAGTATTTAAATGTGCAAAATATTCATTTGTTGAAAAGGTAAACCTACTGGAAACATGTGTCCCATTTCAGGGGTAATCTGTCTGGTTAGGTGACTAGCTCAGATTTGCACAATAGTCAGAGTGAGGTGGAAGAAATCAAAGCTTCTAAGAAAGTAGCTCATTATCATCTAAAACATTAATTTTCTACACTAATCGCCATTACATTTTTAACTAAAGAAGCAACTTATGTAAAGTTTAAAAGGGAATTTCTATATTTGTCATCCAAAAACTTTTAATATTAAATGCTGTAGAGATGTATTCCATTTCAGGCATATTGGTTCCTTTAGGGCTGCTTCATTCAAGTCTTTTAGTGATCTTCTCCGAGTCTCCTTCTCCCATATTCTTGCATAACTTCCTTCTTATCTGTTTGTATCCAGTGAATGATGTCACATGTCAATGAATATGTTGGGATATGTAGGACCCCCCTGCCCCATCTTTCCTATTCATTCTCATTTTTCCCCTTCATACTATCTTCCACTTACCCTTACTGACCCAGCAGTCTAAGTCTTTTTGCATTTGCTATAGCCTTTACTCCCAAGTGTCTATCTATACATCGTGAAGGAGGTAGAGAATTATTTAACTTCATTTAGCATCCTTGCTGCATTTATTCTCTGAAGCAATGTCTATCATTCTCCTCCGTCTAGGGAGAGTATCCCAGTTGTCTCTCTTGCTGTTTCCAATAAAGCACCCTAGGTAGTTGGGGAACTCTGCCTCTTATTTTGCTTATTCCCTCTTCCCCTTTTTCTAATCTAACACTGTCTTTTTGTTGTTGTACCAGAGTCATGACACTTCCTTAAATTCTTTAATTTCTCTATTATAGTACCCATCACTGCAGCCACATCCTCTGACATTAACATGAAGTCAATTGTGTATAACACAAAGTGAGATTTTTATCAAAGTGAGTTTTTTTCTTTCAAGCATTGCTAAATTATGTCTGACATCCACTGCTAGCGCATCGAACCCACATGTGAGTTGAGGTAGAGGAATAGCAAGCACTCCTGTCTTGCCCTATCTCTGTCCTTGTTCTTCAGATACTCTTTTTCATGAGTATTTCAGTCTCTGTGTTTTAGTACTTTACATGTACTACAAATGATTTCTTTAACAGCAGCTTCTCTTCTAGATTCTACTAAAAACAATACCAGTGCTGGCCTTTCACTTAGAATCTCCCTATTTCTTTCTCTTTGCCTATACTCCATCCTTGATAGGGAAAGCAATCTCTAGCCTCCAGTCCAAAACAATTCTTGGCCTCTTTCCTTTCCATTACTGTTACCTCTCTAAGTATTTGCTCCCAATACCATGGTTCTTTTGCCAGTTGTCTCCAATAAATTCCAGCCCCCTGTTGCCTATTGTCTGTATCCATAATTGCAGTTATCCCTTTTGACAAAATCTTCTTCCTTTCTCCATTCCCATGTTGGCTTAGTTTTTAGAAGGTTTTCTGCTACTTTATGACTATAGTATTCTGTATGGTTATTGTTATTCTCCTTAAGGATCTGCATCCTAAATCCCAGTCTCTCCTTGTTTCATGAGCTTCCCCTCATTTCATCATAATTCCTTTCCACTTTTAATTACATGTTTCTGATTGTGCTATGTACAAGAGCCATAACTGTGTAGTTCTGAATTACCCCTTCACATTGGGTAATCCCAAACTGCCTTGTTCTGTTGGAATAATCGGCTTATCCCACTTAACTCTTGCTATCTTCCCCTCCTAGATACAATCTTTCAGCTCTTTTTTTAATTGCTATAAACAATTTCTCCTTAGTTGATAAAAATATGCCTGACCTGTGTATAAAACTAAAAGGACTAAAATATTTTAACTGCTTGTTTCTTGTTATCCACATCCATACAAAACAGTTTTTGTATTTGCTGTTAACGTTTTTAGCAAATTTTAAAGTGGTCTCTCTACCTTTCATCTGTCCCCCAGTTGTGTAGAATGGTTGTGCTAGTGTCTTATGTGTTTGCAATCCCTCATTTATATATATATATATATATATATATATATATATATATATATATATATATATATATATATTTGCTCTAATAAATCACTCAAGATTACTGTAACTGTAATGTTTGACATCAGTCTTTCCTAATTCTTATTGCTCAGAAAATGTATGCTGAAGCAAAACCTGTTGTAATTGTAAGTTGTTTTAATGAATAAGCGTTATCTTCTGCTTCTAGTCCGTCCCTGACTTTTTAGAACCTTTCTGATATTGCCTAATGTTGTGTCATCTCTATTATGTGATATAGTAACTAGCGGGGTAGGACGATCTTCAGTTTCTTGCATGTACTGATTACATACTGAACGGGTAACTTGCTTATTGTTTTATCTTTTGTGGTGCTGTTTTTGTTTTTTTTTATGGGGGTGGTTTTGCTCCCTTGCTTCATATTGACAGTTATCCCCATTGCTCCATGACCATCACCAGTTCTACTAGAATATCCATTTTACCCCTGGACTATATCCACAATTTTACTGTCGCTGATAGAAGAAATTAAGGACATACTGTTCTCTACATTTTCTGTATTCTGTGACTGACTGGCTTTTTTTTTTTAATTTTTATTTTTTTTCTTAGGTTAGGAAAACATTTTTATAGGAATAACTTATTTTTATTTTTTTGCTTTGGATGGAGACTGAGTAATAAGTTGATGTGGAAAAATAGATTTTTTTAAATTATATTTTTAACTTCATTGAGTTTTTTATTCAGTGTATGTGTGTGTGTGGGGGGGGGGCAGCTGTAAGCATAGGAATTAGGATGACTATGAAGTCATAGCCAGTAGCATTGTGGTTAGTTAAGATCCTATTATATCAGCTGCATTAGACCATAGCTGTAGAAATGTTATGAAACAAATTGTGCAGATCAGCAGTACAGAAGAAGCTTTAAATGATTATGAAGGGAGAATAAATGAAGGCGAGTCTTAGACTGAATTTCTTTTCAAACAAAATAAGTGGCATACAGATAAAGCTGAAGATTTAGAAAACAGATTGAGATGACATAACACTGAAATTTATGGTATACCTGAAAAGTATAAGGGAGACAATATAATAAACTCCTTTACAAGCAGGCTACATAAAACATTAAATCTACCTGAAGCTTTATGTTTTGAATTGAAAGGGCACACAGGTCTCTGACAGCACCTTTGAAGAAGGAAAACTCACCACCATGTTTGATTATAATTAAGTTTATGTCTGGCTTAGAAAAATATCAAATATTAAAAACAGCATGGTCCCATCCACATATTAAAATATGTGAACATGTAGTCATATTTGTAAATAATTATTCAAGTATCATAATTTGTAAAAGAAAATCCTGCTTACCACTGATCAAGGAATGTAAAAAGCACAACATTAAAGCCACTTTGTTGTTTCCTGCAAAGATAAAATTATTGCTCTCTGAAGGAACTAAAACATTTGACACACTGCATCCACTTTTATCAACAAAAGTAAATTCCTTAATTATACTGAAGAAATGGATCAGAGCAGCATATCTCTCAAGAGGAAAAGTGAACTGAAATTATGGAAAACTGCTTTTACAATTAAAAAAGCTTAAACAACATGCAACTTTTTATTCTCTGAGTGCAGGATGCTTAATTTTTGAAATGATGAATTTACTCTAAGTAAAAAGATTTGTATTGGACGTTAAGCTTCAAAACGTATATAATTATGTATTTGAATTTAAATCTAAAATATTTTATAAGGAATATAAATAGTTTTACTGTTACTATATTACAGTAAAGATTTAATACATTTCATTTAACTAAACTTATAAATCTATTTATAAATGTTAAACACTTCTTGTAAAAGAATGTCATTAATTTATAAGCAATAGAATTGTTAATGTTAAGACTATATAAGTTAAGAATTTTATTTTATTTAACTTTGCTTAGTATGTGCATTGCTCAATTAAGTGACTGTCAGATGTAAGGATATGCCAATTAGAAATGCTAAGGTGCTGGTGATTTTGTTTTCTTTGTTCCTGTGCAACACATTCCTTTCACAGGTCATTTATGAAGCAAGTAACACTTTAAAAAAGCTTGAGAACAAAAGAAAGTTCCAGTTGTGTGAGAATGAATATAGGATTCTTGCTTATCTTGTTATGAAGAAAATCTTGGTCAAAGTTCATCACTGACGTCTGTGAAAACAAAAGAACTTGTTTTTTCTTTCATTCCTTTTTTTCTTAGAAGTGAAGAACTGGTAAAACAAAAGCTATAGTAATATTTTATATTGATCTTTTGCTGGCATGTAATTTGCTTACATTTTGCTGAACATTAACAGCTTATGTAGTAGTGTTATTAACTCTAACTGTACATATTTAATGGGAAGAAGTAAAGTTAGATGATGTTACTGATTAGATCAGTTTAAAAGAATTGAGAAGAATGAGAAACTTCCAGAGGACATTAGGGGCTGCTGTGTACTATGAGTTGTCATTTTCACATGCTGTAATCAAATTTTAATATTAGGATATGACGCTTGGATCAGAACAAGAGTTTGCAATGGCTAAAAGCACACATTCAAATTAAACAAGCAGAAATTCTTTCATATAGTCAAGATTGGTTATATTACTAGAATTAACAAAAAAGTAAACATCCTATGCATAGTATGTATCTGCACAAGGAATGAAATATCTACTATGTAAGATTAATAAAAGAGGAGTTATGTGTAAGTTAAGAAATACATACACCTACTGAAATCTCTAATCAAGAGATTATTTAGCTCTTTGATGAGAGATTTTAGAAATACAAGCCATATAGAATAAGAATATTAGTTGGCAAATAAGACAGAAAAATATATTTAAATAACAAGCTACTTACAAGAAAGATATGTATTACCTAGACCAGCATATGACAGAAATTTGAATGCACAAGATCTTGTATAATTTATATAGAAAATTAAATAAAAATATTTGAAAACATACTGAAAGATGAAATTTGAAGCTAGGTCATGTGAACTGTAAAGCATTTTGCATATTTCTTATTGGATTAAATAATACTACCTGAAATAACTCATTTTATAAGTCAGAACTGAAACTTGAGTGTTATATTGTTGAATCAGTACATCCATTTTGATAAAAAGTAAAGTAGATTTTTCAATATGTTTGAAGGTGGGAAGGAGAATGGGATTTGAATTAAGCACGCTATAACGTTTGAATACAATACAGACAACATTGTTTGACTCCATAGAAATAGCAAAGCATTCTGTTTGACCTCAGTACTGTACATATATTTGTTAATTAGTTTAATAAGCTAACGTTTGTTTTTCAAATATTTTGATATTTATCATATTAAGAGTGTTACACAATTTCAAGATACAGTCACTTGTCCTTCTAAACTTAAGTGAGAGCTTTCATTAGATCTAAAAATATGTAGCTTTTAGCATGATGATTATATATGTGCATTGATTTTCCTTTCGAATAACAGTTTAGTATGATAAGCTTACTTGCCATCTGTATGTTTACAGATATCTTCATCGCTGCCGATCCCAGTTTGTTCTACTTACTTATTTAGTGATTTAGTTATTATTTTGTTGAATGGGTGAATAATTTAAGCATGCTTAAGTTCATAGGTGGTTACTGGGCTAATGACCTGAAGGTCTTTATATGCTTAGCCATATGTACCCAATATTTATTTATTTAAAGCTTCATAGGTAGGTACTAGGCTATTGGCCCTAGGGCCTATATAAGCCTAGCCAAAAAGGTACCTTGGCTTTCGCCACCCAGGAAAATTATTTTCCTGTGCCACTGTCAAGCAGAGCCACAGAAGTGATCCCCAGGGTGAATTTCCTATTTTCCATCATATCATCAAGATTTTTCTTGAAAAGTGCTAATGAGGAGCTTTGTTTGATATAGATAGGTAATTTGTTCCAGAGTATGAGAAGTCTCTGGGACAGGAATCTATCCCTCCAGCATGTTTTGTTTATTGTGGTGACACGGTTTAGGTCCCTAGAGCGTGTAGCTTGGAGGGATTGGGATTTCTTTAAGTGGAGCATGTCCAACAGCTCTGGGTTTGACATAGCTTTGTATGTTAGGCAGAGATTGCCTCTGAATAGGCGATATGTGACGGAGTAAAGCTGAAGATTTTTGAGACGGTCTGCATAAGGCATCTGTTTGAGGCCACTAATCCTCTTTGTGAGGTATTTATGCAGCCATTCCAGTAGTTGTAGATGTCTTGTGAGGTACATACCAAAAGGGGCATTGTATTCTATAATGGGTCTAATGTGTCACGAGTAGAGGGGAACAATGACCTCTTTTTTCCTGGATGAGAAACCTTTTGGGATGAGGTGTGCCACATAGAAGGATTTCCTGACTACTGTGGCGATGTGATTATCAAAGGAGAGACTACTGTCCACCTGTGTCCAAAAGTCTCATCACACTTTCGGTGTTAAGTTTACTACCGCCTATGTGGTAGTTCATGGGTACAGAGTTTTTACCAAAAGGGATGACAATGCACTTTTTGGCTTTGAGCTTGAGGCCATGGCTTTGACACCAGGCATCTGTCTCAGTGAGGCCCTTTTGTAGAATGTCCACATCATTAGGAGTTTTGATTATGGCTCCTAGTTTGCAGTCATCTGAGAAATTCATTAGCCAAAGACCTTCTGTGTTAGCCTGTACTTCAGAGAAGTAGATACCAAACAGGAGAGGACCCAGGACTGAACCTTGTGGTACTTCACTTGTCACTGGTCTGAAGTTGGATTTGGAGTCTGCTACTTTCACAGTGTGGGTTCTGTCAGTGAGCCAGTTGGCAACCCATCTTATGACATAGGGATTTATACCTAGTTCAGTGACTTTATCTATAATTCCAAAGTGGGGGATGGTGTTGAAAGCCTTGGCGAGATCTAGATAGGCTGTATGAACCACCTTACCCTCGTCTACAGCTTTGGTGACTGCTATAAAGAAGTCTATCATTTTTAGGAGATATGATCTGCCTTTTATAAACCTGAACTGGGTGGGGTCCAGAGTTTGGAGATTACCAATGTCTTTGTTTATAAGTTCCATGATGATAAGTTCCATGGCCTTGCAGACCAGGCTCATCAGGCTAATGGTGACAAGGTTCCTGGGTTCCGTGGTGGATCCCCCTTTGTGGAGTGGGATAACCATCACTGTGTGCCATTCAGTGGGTACAAAGCCTGAGGTGAGGCTATGATTGAATATGGTAATTAGGTGGGGTGCCAGTTTGTTCTGTAGTCCGTGTTGAACGCAGCCTGGGATGTTGTCAGGTCCCATGGATGCTGTGTTTTTGGCTTTGTAGTATGTGGTTTTTACCTGTGCCGCCATGATTACAGGAATTTTGCATTCTTCCAGTATAGAGATGGGCCCTATAGGGGGTGAGAGAGGGGGGTAAAGTTAGCACTGAATCTATCTGCCAGGATGCTGGCAATATCAGTTGGTTCTGTATATTTAGTGCCATTGTGCTGTAACTCAGAGCAGATCTGAGTGTTGCCATTGAGATTCTTGACATAGCTATAGAATTCTTTGTAGTTGTCAGTGGCGATTTTGTTTTCATAACTAGCTTTGGAGGATTTTATGAGAGATCTCAGCTTCTTACTGAGGCTGACCAGGGAGTTCCTCCAATCATGGGATTTTACTTTTTTTTGCAACAGATTCTTTCTTCTGTTGTAGAGTTTGTTTATACCAGGAGATCACCAGATTGGCTTAATTTTTCTGGAGGATAGCATCTTGGTTCTGTTAGGGATAGCACGATCCATGCACTCGTGTACGTTCTTATAAAGTGCAATTGTTTAAGATTCAGCAATCGTACCTCTATTGTCGTAGTAAAAGATGACAAAATGCACAAACCACCAAGAAAATCATCGCACAAGCAGTAATCAGACAATGAGAGCCAGTGAGCCCTGAAATATTCTAATGTGTGCTTTAAATCAAGCCAACACGTCCAGTTCAATACAATTCAGTACAATGATGCTTTCTTTATTCAGACAAACAAGAAGGTATAAGTGCTTTTGTTCTAAAAATAAAAGCAGGAACTTCATCAGATACAAGGAAGTTAAGGAAGTAAACTATTTTAAATAGGAAATCTTACATGACATCACTTCCTGGATTAGTGAAAATCACTCCTAAGTCTGAAACAATCTTTTGGAACAGAAGTCTGAAACATTACACATAAATGTTTCAGCACAAAACAGTATAAATATCAAAATATAAAAATATATAAAAATACATATAAAAACTGAATGTGCAAATGTCAACACCCTAAACTATGTATTACAAGAATAAATATGCAGATATGTGTATACATAAAAATGCTTTTAAGATGCTTTTGAAAAAATATGTATGTATATAAAAACATATAAGTAAAATATGCATACAGTCAAAAATCCATTAGGAATAAATGAATACATTTCATCGGGTTCAGCACTAACAGGTTTGACTACAGCAGGGTTTTCAGTTCTATTGATGAACAAATGACTTTTATCAAAAAGAGAAAAATTAAAAAGATTATCAGGGATGAGAGGGACTATGCCAACCATGTGGCTTACCCACGCCCATCAATATGTATGAACAGATTTTGGATATAGTGCTGAGAAGCAACTTTATCTTGTTTGACAATCAGTATTATTTACAAACACAAGGGGTTGCTATGGGTTCAGCATGTGGGGGGCTGTATGCCAATATCGTCATGTTGGAATGGGAAAAACTTACTTAGAAACAATCAACATATTTCCGATTCTGTCATACTTATATGAGGTATTTGGATGACATGTTTATTTTATGGGAAGACCCTAGAGACCAAATTGTTGAATTCATTAACTATATTAACAACTCAACCTACTTTTTAAGGTTCACATATAATGTTAATGCATGTGAAATTTCCTGTCTTGATGTTCTGTTAAAAAAAGATCTGGAACAATAGAGATTTGTGGCTGAAATTTTCAGAAAAGAAACCTATTCCAATAGTTTGCTGCATTTTGACAGCTGCCACCCATTCACTCAAAAATGTGCAGTTATTAAGGGGCAATTTGTACGTGCAGCACGAATGGTGACAACTTGGATACGTTTCACCAGAGAATGCCTTAACTTGAAGGAAATGTTCTTGAGAAGAGGTTATCCCCCAATTTAATTGACATCATTATGAAGGAGGTTAGAAAGACAATGTGGGTATTTTGCACCAATTTTGGGCACCCCTAATACTGACCATCCCAATTTAACATAACTGAAGCAGTCACGGACACTGTTGTGAATGACCAAACAATTGTCCATAACCAGGAAATATATTGGGGGCACCATTCCTCTGGGTTTGAAGTAACTAATTACCACACGAGTTTTTCAACTGTCTTCTCAAATGACGCATACACTATTAAAGATATTCTGTGTAAGAATTGGAATTTGTTGAGTAGTCTCAGAGAATTTATTTAAATCTTTGGAGAAAAAGCTGTGTGTGTTTTCAAGAAGGGCCCTAACTTGAAGAACATTTTCGAACGTAATAATGATGGAATCTCTAGGAAGGGTCATATGATTAAGTGCGGAGCATGAAAATTTTGCCCTTTCATTTTGGAAGTCAGTGAATGTGAAATTAATAGAACAAAATAAAAATACCTGAGAGGTGTAGTTGTTTAACCGAAAGAGTGGTTTATTGTGCTTTATGTTCCTTTTGCCCATGCTTTAAAAATAGGATCAGCGAGCACCTTAGGAATATAAGGGATGCTAGTGAAGTGAATGCACTTGCTAGACAGATTAGTGAGTACAACAATCACCAGTTCAAATTTATAGTACTTGAAGTCCAAAAAAAAACATAATAGGGGGGCAGCCTGGCCATATTTACTCGAAAAAGCCAAGTTGCTATGGCAATTATGACTTGATGCCACTCATTGGCCAGGCTTAAATGACAGCCTTTCCATAAGCAGTCTGCTTAAATTGAGGGCTCTAGAGAGGTGAAACATTCCCATTAGATATGGTGCAAAAAAAATTTTTTTTTTATGGCTCTCATACCTATTATATGTATATGTACATGAAATGTATTCATTTGTTTCTAATGGATTTTTAACTGTATGCATATTTTACTTAAGAGGTGGACAGGCTGTGAAGGAGAAGACCTGAAACAGACATGTATGTTAAAGAAGGCAGTAGAGTGGCATTGAATAGTGAGAGATGGTGACATTTGATACAACAACCTGACCCCATTTAGAAAATGGGAAAGGTGATTGATGATGATGATGAAGATGCCTACACATAAAGACACAAGAATGTGGTAAGTTGGTTCCACAGAAACTGCAGTCAGAGTGAACATGTAGCAGAGATGTTTGGAAAATGTTAACCACAATGAATACTGAAAATGAAGGAATGATCGTGTGTATGCTAATGTCAACTGTTAAGAAGATAGAAAAAAAAATACAGATACTGCTGCAGAAGAAAATAATGGATAACGGTAACCCTAGTCCATGAGATTTATATACTTAAAGATTTAAAATGCTAACATATTAAGACATGCTATTAGAAACCAACATAATTGGGAATTAAGTCAACCAAATTGTTCTAGAATTTTGGGAGCAGGTTAACTAATAACCTTATAATAACAATTAAATCTGTTAGTTATCTGAGTAGCCACATACAAACTATAGTAGTAGGAAATAGAGGGCAATTCTTGGTTACTGATGGGAATACATGTAACAAGCAAAGCAATACTGATTCCTGGACAATTAGATATGACCTGACAAAGAACTGGGACAATTCATACAACATTAAAAACCTTGATGATCGGCAGAATTTAAATGAGACAAGCCATGCTGTCGCATGCCATAAACTGAATATGATACTTCCATACCACATAGGATCAAAGGAGATTATTAGGCTATCGACCATTTAAGCCTAGCCATTCCAACCCAATGTAATACCTAAAAGTGCTAGTCAATACTCAAGACTGCATTTATTGATGACTGCCTATGTTCAGCAGAGTTGTGGGCCCTATCATCGGTAAGAATTTATGATGCCACATCCACTCATCTGGTTTCCTCTTGAACAGTGTCATAGAGGTGCTCTGTTTCACATGAATTGGTAGCCTGTTCCAAAGATGTTTCAGTCTCTGGGAGAAAAATCTGTCCCTCCATCATGACTTATTTAAGTCACAGGCCATATTCAACTCCCTGGAATGGGTAGCCCTAGATCTATTTGATTTACAGATATGCAGTAAGTTCATTAGGTTTGGGTCTTGGGTTGCTCTGTAGGCCAGACATAAGTCTCCACTAAGAAGTCCACACAATACAGAGTATAGTGACAAGGACTTTAGTTGGTACGTGTAAGGCACATGCTGGATGTCCTTGACCTTCTTTGTTAGAAACCTCTGAGGTCTCTAATTGCTGCAGGTGCTTAATATGGTATATACCAAATGGGGAGTTGTACTCAATTATGGACCAGATAAGTGCCAAGTATAGGGAGGTTATAACTTCTTTTGCTCTCAAGGAAATGCCTTTACTAATCAAGTGAGCGGGTGACTGTCCCAGTTTTTCATTTAAGAACAAAAGATCTCTAAGGAATATGTTGTGTTATCAGGATGACAAGAGAATAGATTCTGAATGTACATATGCTACCACACGACCTTGTAACAATTGTAGGTTCTGCAGTTATATAGATATGTCTGGTACTTTCACGCATCCGGACACATGGAAAATCTTTACTTTTAAGACTGAAGTAGACTGCAACTCAGTTAATTTAGTATATTTAGCAGTTTGCCAAGTCTGTTATTGTTTTCACATTGATAAGACCAACTGGCAGTTAAAGGACTGCATTTGAAAGCATATTTATGACATCTCTATTGTTTGATAATGTATTAGCCAAACACATTGTTCAATTTGGACCTACACATAAATTTAAATTTATTGTTATACAGAAAGTCCATATCAGTAACAGGGGTGGTGATATTGAGAACTACACTGAAGCGCAGGAAGTCAAGTGGATGTTGAGCCTACGAGCAGACAGGGGCAAAGGTTTAAATGAGAAAATTTCACTGAAACCATTTTTAAAATAAAGGGATCTTTATAGGTGATTATGGTTGCCTTTGGATTTTCTTTTTAGTTTTTACAGTGATTTTGAAGTGATGTTTAAGCGTGTCTTTTTTATGAAAGATTTTAGAAGTTAAGTTTTTATGTAGAAGATGATACACTGATACAATATGATGTATTTTGTATATGTATTATATGAGTGCATGTCACTTTATGTGGAGAATGTTGATTGGATGTAGGGTTTCTGACCTCACTATTTAAGCTGTGCTGAGTGTTTGTTAATCATGTCTGATGAAGCAGTGTATATACTGCGAAAGCACTCACATTATGCATTAAAGGATTTTGGTTTAATTTCATACTCAGTGTTGATTTCATAGTGTGAAGGGACATTGTTTGTGCCAAAGGGAATGATGATGCATTTCTTTGCATTCAGTTTGAGACCATGACTAATATACCAGTTGTCAGTCTGTGCAAGTCCCTCCTGGAGTATATTGACATCATTTGGGGATTCAATGATTGCACCTAGTTTGAAGTCATCTGCAAACTTGGTCAGTCACAGCACTTTAGTTTTTTCCTGAACTTCTGGGAAGTATATACCAAACAGCAGAGGGTCCAGCACTGAGCCCTGTGACACCCTGCTGGTAACAGGTCTGCTGGTTGATGTGGAGACACCCACTTTGATAGTGTGGATCTAGTCTGTGAGCCAGTTGCTAACCCATCTTATATTGGAGGGGTTTACATTCAGTATGCCAAGTTTATTGGTAATGCCTGAATGTGGAATTTTGTCAAAAGCCTTTGCCAAGTTGAGGTATGCTGTGTGCACGGATTTGCCCTCATCAATGGCCCTGGTCACACTTTCAAAGAAATCCACCAGATTTAACAGGCAGGATTTGCCCTTCACAAAGCTGAATTGGGTAGAATCCAGCATTTGGAGGTCACCTTTGTCTTTATTTATGAGGTCAATAATAAAACATTACATGGCCTTATAGATGAGGCTGATCAGCTTATGGGTCTGTATTTCCCAGTGTCTGTTGCTAGGCCATCCTTGTGGAGGAGAATTAACTGTAGCTGTTCTCCATTCTGCAAGAACAAAGCTTGTAGTTAGGCTATGATTGAGAAGTGTACTTAATGGTGATGCTAGTTCATGTTTTAGTCTGTTTAGAAGACCGCCTGGGATGTTATCTGGTCTCATAGAGGCTGTGTTCTTTATCTTGGACAGGACTTTGAGGACCTGTTCTTCAGATATGTAAGGTTGGGGGGTGGGAGTTTGTTGTACGTTAGGAGGGGATAAGGGAGTGAAATTTTTGCCAAACCTATCCACTAGCAGGTTTGCTATCTCTGTGGGGTCAGTGTGTGATACCGTTGACCACCAATTCTGCACATGCTTGGATCCTAACCTTTAGGTTACGTACATAGCTGTAAAAGGCCTTATGGTTATCCTTGGCAGCACTTGCTAGGTTTCTCTCAAAGGAGCTCTTTGAGGATTTGACAAGTTCTCTTATTTGCCCGTTAAGGCTGAGGAGGGTGCTTTTCCATTGTTGGGTCCTTGTCTTTGTTTTTCTGGACAGCAACTTTTTTGGGTTTATTGTAGAGTTTTTTTAATGCTGGAAGTCCACCATGGCAGCTTGGTTTTACTTGTTGTTCTGGCTTTGATTCTATCTGGTACAGACAAGTTTATACCCTTATGCAAGTGATTATAAAGGGAATTAGTGCAAGCTTTGGCATAGTTACCACTTTCAGCTTGGGGTGGGCTTGGAATGCATTCATAAGTTCATCTAGGAGAGTATAGTTTGCCTTGGTGAAGTCTTTTCATCTGATTTCACCCTTTGAGAGTTCTGGTGCTTGTGTCAGTTCAAACATGACTGGTTTGTGGTCAGTTTTAGCTAATGAGGGTCCAACAGTTACAGCAGGGCACCTGTTTGATATGCTGGTGAGGACCAGTTCTAGAACATTTGTTCCTCTTGTTGGGGTATGGATAATTTGATCCAGGGCGTTTGAATTCACAAAGTCAATGAACTTTTGTGCTAGCAATTTTGGGCTAGAGTAGGTTTCCCAGTTGATGGTGGGATAATTGAAATCACTCATAACCAGTGTGTTCAGTAGAATTTGGATTGTCTTTAGTTGGTTAAGTAGGCTTCATGGCTGTAGTGACCAAGGGAGGGGGATCTATAACTGGCTAGGACTTGAATGGGGGTCTTACCCACCGTAATCTGGAACTGGAGTACCTCCATGAAGTCATCCAGTCTAACTAGATGGGAGGTGAATTTATCTTTAATACAGATTGAAACACCACCTTCTTTGGTTTTCATTTGTACATTTTGTGGTCTATAGGTGTGGAAGGCATTGTAAGCTTGCAGGGCCGGGGTACTCTCTGAGGCCTTATACCAGGTTTCTGTGACTGCGCAGACATCTACATCTTCTTGTGATAGAAGTACTTCTAGGGAGTGCATATTTTGGTTTAAGCTCCTTGCATTTAGCAGCATGCCCCTTATTTTGTTCTGATTGGTTAATTTTACATCAGTAATGTCATTTTTGAGTCCTTGCCTAAAAAAGGCACTATGGGGGAGGCAAGACCTTTTGCCAGCAGCTGAAAGCCTAGGGGTGCCAGATGCAAACCATCTCTGGCAAAGCAGCAAGGTTTGTCAACCATGGCTTCCCAGGCAGAAAGGAACTGGATCCCCTTGGAATGATACCAAAAACTAAGCCATTTATTGAAATCAATCATTTTTGTTTATACCGTGACATAGTAAAGACTACAGACATACCTTCTTGGGACACATACTCAGAGAGGTCAACCATATATCTCTTCGTATAGGCCAGTGAGGTACATCTCAGGTCATTCACACTTACATGGACTATGACAGAGTCATAACAGTATTTTTAGCTGAGAGACCTGAATGCATGTGTGATTTGGTGAACCCTGGCACTGGACAGGCAGCTGACCGTGACTTTCTCGTTGTCCAACCTGGTGAGTGAGACATCTGTGGGTCTCACTACTGAGTCTCTAATGACAAGAAAACTTATTTTTTGAGTGTTAGCCCTTACAGGCTTGGTGGGTGAGACACTGGTGTTGGTATGCATCATAGGTGCTGTGTAGACTGTGTTAACTGTAACAGACTTGTGTTTTGGAGGTCTCTGGTGTTTTGGTAAGTTTGAGAGAGCCTCTGCATATGTGAATTTATTTGTTTGATGCATACTAATACTATGTGTTTGAGTAGTGATATGTGTATGAGTAGTGGTACTATGTGAATTTGTAGTGGTGGGTCAGTTGACAACCTTCTTCGTGTTACTGTTTTAAGTGAGAGAAAAAGAGCATGGATTCTAAATTCTTGGAGTAAATACATTTCTTGCACTGTGTACTACATTGTGTTATTAGTAGAGGGTCATCTGTGTACATGAGGCAATTGCTATACTGCCTCAATGGACCCCAAGTCAACAAGAAAAGTTCAACTGCCCATAACGCTAGGTTGATGACTGTCATTAGAGGTGACTTTTCAGAAATTATTATGGAGGAGCTCTGTGAATGGATATTTCTACCTGGGCTTTAAGGGAAGATTGGTTGAATTTATTTGTCTGGCTTTGGAGCACAACTGTGTGGCAGTGTGTGGTGGTGTGCTACGAGCAAAGATGGAGAAACCTGTTCAGATGCAGGGCCTAAATACCAGAAGCTAAAACTTGAAAAAACTGTAACAAAATTCAAAAGGACCAATGAGGATGCTTATTCCAAGCCCTAGACTGGCCTCCCTTTACTAGCTAGGTCCCAATCAACACAATTCTCTAACATAAATGCAGACAGGCCCCTTCCAATCCAAGATGGCCTGGAAAACATGCTCAGAACAAACAAACCATTACTGTCCATGCTAACCCAAAGTGCTACCCATTTATACACTGACTGATAAAACTTTCATTCATGTCTAGGGCCAACAACTCCTTGGAGTGAAAGACTGAGTATTTACACAAGCTCATGTATATATTAATTCATGTGGGACTAGTCAAAGAGGAAAGTAAAATGGAACAGGACAACATACAGGTAACTAGATTCAAAACTGAGGCAGACAACATGGAGGAAACTAGGTACAGAACTCAGGGAGTGTGTTAAGCTGGCATGTAATGTGGAATTTTCCTTATTTATAAGGAAATCATATGGATACAGAAAAGGTCATCAGCAGATTGTGTGGATATACTTCATATTTCAGACTACTGTTATGCAGCTGCTTTGCTTATATATTTATATAAACAAAATTATTTTCTCAACAAAAATGTTATTGATAAATAAGTGTAAGATACATATATGTAAATTTTTTGTATTGAACAATATATTCAACAAAGCTTCTGCCATGCAAGGATGTGGCGCTTAACCGGAAATCTTGCTCAGAACACAATTTTGCATTGCGCTACTGTCCATTGTTTAAACAAACTGTGGCCTGATTGCAAAAGGCTTGCTATCACTGTAAATGGCCTTTAACGTGGAGAGCATGTGTTTTGGAATTAGTCCCCTGCTATAATGGGTCTTAAACCGAGGAAGCCACTTACATAGAGTGAGACTCTGATATCGGGCCCACTGTGTCATTTTAACAAAAGGGCTTTGATTTCAGTATATGTTTCATAGCAGCAGTTTACTTTCCATGACTTTTATTCTTTATGGTTTTCTTTCAAATTTTAGTGACTAACTCAACATAAAACATATAATCATTTTGTCACTAATGTATATCTGTTCTTTGCAAAGAAATAACTTTAATGCATAATACAAGAACAGGTTGGCATTCTTGTTTAATTGAGACTAATTGCTTAGCCTTAGTTGCGTGTCAACTTGTTTTTATCTCAGTTCCCAAATACTGCGATAAAAGTTGTTTATACATTTTTATTCCAGTTTAATGAATAAAAGAAAAATGCATAGCTATATCAAATGGGATTTAATGTATGTGAAAGAAAACAGTAAGACACAAATCCTCACAGCAGCATACATTTTAATTGTTGACTGAAAATGTTTAGTCAGTCCTAAAGTAATCCATCTTAAGCTTCATAATGAGGTGCATTGAAGGGTATGGATCTTGATGACACACGTGGTGATGGTCTGCAACAGACTTTCACAGTACTTTCTGGAACTCACCAGAGGTGATTAGTATGTATTTTCTTAGTCAGCCTGTTCTCTAACTTCTGAGAAAAGAAACCTCTGCTTCATATTGCTTTTTTTCATCTAGCTGACTATCATAATTACTGGATTGTCAATATCCCAAGACTACTTGCAGGGGACCTGAAGTTAATATGTTTGTTTCATCTTAGCATGAAGTCACTGCGTACCTATTTTATCTCATATCATGGAGTTTTAAATCATTCACAAATTCAGAAATGTTTCCATTTTATTGATTTATCTGCTGCTCATATTGCATGGAATAACACCTTTGTGCATTTCCCTTTTCTGCGCACCCTTTCAGACTTACCACCCTTTTGACCTCTAGGCTGTTAGTGTTTTTTTCTATTGCTCTCCTCAAGTAGATGTACAGACGCAGGTTTGTTAGACTATGAAGAAAGGAAAGGCTGCAACTCCAATGCAATACATGACTGTGCTTGACAGGCCAGCTCCCCAAACTAAAAGATGTAGGCATGTATTCTGCACACCACCTTTCCTTATAAACATAATGAGAGACCTGCTCATCTAATTTTCTTAGCAATGTATGCAGTCACTGCAAACTAGTTTATTCATTGCTGTCTGCAGTCTGCCTCTCAGTTTATAAAATAAGTGGTCTATAATTACGTTTCCTAAAATTTACCCACCCATATATTAGTCTTTGATTGGAGGGAAAGTTTTGAAGGGAGTGGTTAGAGTACTGTGATCTGTTACAGTTTCTGAGTTACAGAACTCAATTGGCTGGATTTATTGGCTTTTTTGGATTGGTTTTCACCTTAGCTTGTATTCTAAAAGCTAGGATGACTTGTGCTCACCCTTTACTCAATACTCTGAGATACACGGAGAGATATGAACTGTTAGAATTTTCATCCAAAGTGGAAGGAAAAAAGTTGCTGTTTCAAAATTGTTTCGTATATTTCTATTGCATTCCATGTTGCTTATGACTTGATACTGTTTTGTTTTTGTATATTTCACTTATTTTGTTTTTCACCTAGGATATTACTTGTTGGTAATTTCTGCTTGGTCTGGTGCTATAGTCTTGCAGAAGTATTTGTAATAATGAGATCATTTTGAAATACTGAAGGATCTGTGCCTCATTTACAAACATATATATCTTTCACTGCAGTTTTGCCATAACTGCATATGCCTGACTGAGTGCCAAGGCTTGAAATGGTATTTTGCAATAGTGAAAGTATTGTACGTGTTGCTTCATCTATATAAACTTATTCTCAATCACTGTCAAAAATATGGGCTATTCTGTTCAACTGCCTGTTTAAGCTGTACTTACAGAGTTTTCTGGATGTTGCAACTACTGCTGATGTTCCTATTTGATTTTTACATTACTACAGCTCCTCACCCTCTCAATTATTACATAAAGTACAACTCTCCCTACTGCTACTTCCACTGCTACAGTAACCACAGGTTGCCCTGCCCCCACTGTAAAAATTAAACTAATGGATTTCTAGACTACTGGGACCTTAGACCTGCAGCACAAGATCTTAGTCATATAGTCTCATTGGCTTAATGCATTACAACTACCTTGTATTGAAGAAGCGGCAGTGAAGGCACCATTTGCGGCACCATATGCAAATTTGGTTATGGGGAAATATGAAATGAAGTATATTATGAATTGTGGCATATAGACTTGTAAGATAATTAAATATTTCAGGTGTATAGATGATTTAATATTTATTGTTAAGGGGAATGAAGATGGAATTCAATCTTTTATGAATAAACTGCAGAGCAATCAGTATGGGTTTGGATTTACATACAAGGTTGATCCTGTGTTGATACAATATTTAAATATTGTTTTATATGTTTGGTTTAGATAGAAAGATATATACAAGGACTTGCAGAAAATCCACAGCTACTTGCAATTTTTTTTACATGCTCAAAGGTACCATCCAAGACATTTGTCAGATTCTCTGCACTATGGTCAAATGGTATGGGCTCTGCCATTAAGTACAAATCAGAAGACTTTATGGATGAGATTAAATATATTTGCATACATTATATAACAGAGGTTATACTAAACATGAACTCTTAGAGGCATTTTCCAAATTATCTGGAATGGGGGAGTGTATGAAGAAAAGTAACAAAAAGGGTGTTTTTCATATGGGTTTGGATGATAACACCTCTCCTGTTTGTGTATTTACACACGGTTATCTTACCTCTTAGATGATGGAGGTTGTTAAAAATTATTGGTATATATTATTGAAAGATGATACCCTGAAAGCAGTAATTTCTGATATTCCAAAAATTGTTTTAAGGAGAAGACAAAGTATATCTGATTTTGTAAGTACACAGTAATTATTATAATATAATTTCGTTGAATTTTAGAAATTATAACGTGAAATGTGTGAATTGTTTAGCATGTGAGTATATGCAAAAATATAATTCCTATTTATTGAATTAAATACATTTTTTACTTAAATCAGTTTTTGTCTTGCAAAATGGCAGGGATTATATATAACCTTTGGTGTACTTGCTCTATAGTGTACATAGGAGATACCAAAAGGAAACAAAGAAAAGGATTTTTGAACATATACGTGATATAAGAAATGGTAGGGACAGTAGTCCAGTGGCTCAACATTTTATTTCACAAAATCATGCATTAACAAATTTAAAATTCATGGTACTTTTACGAAGTCTGTGTAATTTGAGGGAGGATTTTAAAACATGGTTACAACAAAAAAAGAAGTTTATTTTATCTTAAAATAATAGACATACTCTGAAGAGATTGAAAGTGGATACTAATTGATCAATGTTGCTATAATTCTACACTGAAGCCAATTTGATGTCAATTGTTTGTTTAATTTAAGGTTGTAAAATTTGGTTTCTTTTGTCCTTCTGGAAGGCTGGTAAGCAGAGGCTACAGCGACTTTTAATCTTGTTGGAATAAAGTGGATTTTTAATACAGACACATGTTTAGTATATTACCATCTTGTTTGTTTGTGGCTTCTGTTTCATCATGTTTCATATTTCTACTTCCAACATGCACAACAGGTAATAAACTAGTTCTTCCTAGTTTTGTGATGTAAATCAGTGTCATGTTGTCTATGGATTTATCCCCAAAATATATTCTGATGCCAGATACCTTTATACATAGTTTCATAGTATAGTACTAGGCTATCTGCCCTAGGGCATTTATAAGCCTAGCCAAAGTTTATGTGGCTTTCGCCACCCCATGTAATGATACAAAAGTGTACAATTTAATTTAAATTTAGTTTACTGTGCCTCTATCTAGCAATGAGACAGAGATGACCCCTGGGGTAAACCTACGATCACCCATCCATTCATCCAGATTTCTCTTGAAGAGAGTCAGTGAGGGGCTCTGCCTAACATGGACAGGTATCCTGTTCCAGAGTACAGGAAGCCTCTGGGTTATGAATCTGTCCCTCCAGCATGTCCTATTCATATTTGTGCTGAGGTTTAGATCTTTAGCTCTTGTGGCTCTGATGGATTTGGATTTTTTGAGGTGGAGCATGTCCATTAATTCTGAATTGGACATGGCCTTGTACGTAAGGCACAGATCACCTCTGAGCAGGCGGTATATATTGAATAGAGCTGGAGCTTTTACAGTCTGGCAGCATATGACATATGCTGGAGACCCTTGATCCTCTTGGTAAGGTACTTTTGGGGTCTCTCCAGCTGCTGCAGGTGCCGGGTGAGCTACATACCAAATGGGGCATTGTACTCAATCATAGGCCTGATAAGGGAGGAATATAAGGGTACAATGACATTCTTTGATCTGGATGTGAATCCCTTCATGATAAGGTGGGCAAGGTAGAAGATCTTTCTAACCACTTTGGCGACATGGGTGTCAAATGAGAGGTCACTGTCAACTTGGGTCCCCAGGTCTCTGATTACTTTTTCCGTACTTAATGGATTACCACCTATGTGGTAATTTGTGGGTACTTTGTTTTTTCCAAAGGGGATGACTATACATTTTTTGGCATTTAGTTTAAGGCCATGACTCTGGCACTAGTCGTCTGTTTCTGTGAGGCCCTTCTGGAGGATGCATGTGTCAGCTGGTGTGTCGACTATGGCGCCTAGTTTGCAGTCGTCTGCGAACTTTGTCAGCCACAACACCCTATGTTTGCCTGCACATCTGAGAAATAAATGCTGAACAAGACAGGTCCCAAGACAGAGCCCTGTGGGACTCCACTTGTGACTGGCTTAGAGTCAATGAATAAACTGCAGAGCAATCAGTATGGGTTTGGATTTACATACAAGGTTGATCCTGTGTTGATACAATATTTAAATATTGTTTTATATGTTTGGTTTAGATAGAAAGATATATACAAGGACTTGCAGAAAATCCACAGCTACTTGCAATTTTTTTTACATGCTCAAAGGTACCATCCAAGACATTTGTCAGATTCTCTGCACTATGGTCAAATGGTATGGGCTGTGCCATTAAGTACAAATCAGAAGACTTTATGGATGAGAGTAAATATATTTGCATACATTATATAACAGAGGTTATACTAAACATGAACTCTTAGAGGCATTTTCCAAATTATCTGGAATGGGGGAGTGTATGAAGAAAAGTAACAAAAAGGGTGTTTTTCATATGGGTTTGGATGATAACACCTCTCCTGTTTGTGTATTTACGCACGGTTATTTTACCTCTTAGATGATGGAGGTTGTTAAAAATTATTGGTATATATTATTGAAAGATGATACCCTGAAAGCAGTAATTTCTGATATTCCAAAAATTGTTTTAAGGAGAAGACAAAGTATATCTGATTTTGTAAGTACACAGTAATTATTATAATATAATTTCGTTGAATTTTAGAAATTATAACGTGAAATGTGTGAATTGTTTAGCATGTGAGTATATGCAAAAATATAATTCCTATTTATTGAATTAAATACATTTTTTACTTAAATCAGTTTTTGTCTTGCAAAATGGCAGGGATTATATATAACCTTTGGTGTACTTGCTCTATAGTGTACATAGGAGATACCAAAAGGAAACAAAGAAAAGGATTTTTGAACATATACGTGATATAAGAAATGGTAGGGACAGTAGTCCAGTGGCTCAACATTTTATTTCACAAAATCATGCATTAACAAATTTAAAATTCATGGTACTTTTACGAAGTCTGTGTAATTTGAGGGAGGATTTTAAAACATGGTTACAACAAAAAAAGAAGTTTATTTTATCTTAAAATAATAGACATACTCTGAAGAGATTGAAAGTGGATACTAATTGATCAATGTTGCTATAATTCTACACTGAAGCCAATTTGATGTCAATTGTTTGTTTAATTTAAGGTTGTAAAATTTGGTTTCTTTTGTCCTTCTGGAAGGCTGGTAAGCAGAGGCTACAGGGACTTTTAATCTTGTTGGAATAAAGTGGATTTTTAATACAGACACGTGTTAGTATATTACCATCTTGTTTGTTTGTGGCTTCTGTTTCATCATGTTTCATATTTCTACTTCCAACATGCACAACAGGTAATAAACTAGTTCTTCCTAGTTTTGTGATGTAAATCAGTGTCATGTTGTCTATGGATTTATCCCCAAAATATATTCTGATGCCAGATACCTTTATACATAGTTTCATAGTATAGTACTAGGCTATCTGCCCTAGGGCATTTATAAGCCTAGCCAAAGTTTATGTGGCTTTTGCCACCCCATGTAATGATACAAAAGTGTACAATTTAATTTAAATTTAGTTTACTGTGCCTCTATCTAGCAATGACACAGAGATGACCCCTGGGGTAAACCTACGATCACCCATCCATTCATCCAGATTTCTCTTGAAGAGAGTCAGTGAGGGGCTCTGCCTAACATGGACAGGTATCCTGTTCCAGAGTACAGGAAGCCTCTGGGTTATGAATCTGTCCCTCCAGCATGTCCTATTCATATTTGTGCTGAGGTTTAGATCTTTAGCTCTTGTGGCTCTGATGGATTTGGATTTTTTGAGGTGGAGCATGTCCATTAATTCTGAATTGGACATGGCCTTGTACGTAAGGCACAGATCACCTCTGAGCAGGCGGTATGCTACTGAATAGAGCTGGAGCTTTTACAGTCTGGCAGCATATGACATATGCTGGAGACCCTTGATCCTCTTGGTAAGGTACTTTTGGGGTCTCTCCAGCTGCTGCAGGTGCCGGGTGAGCTACATACCAAATGGGGCATTGTACTCAATCATAGGCCTGATAAGGGAGGAATATAAGGGTATAATGACATTCTTTGATCTGGATGTGAATCCCTTCATGATAAGGTGGGCAAGGTAGAAGGTCTTTCTAACCACTTTGGCGACATGGGTGTCAAATGAGAGGTCACTGTCAACTTGGGTCCCCAGGTCTCTGATTACTTTTTCCGTACTTAATGGATTACCACCTATGTGGTAATTTGTGGGTACTTTGTTTTTTCCAAAGGGGATGACTATGGTTTAAGGCCATGACTCTGGCACAAGTCGTCTGTTTCTGTGAGGCCCTTCTGGAGGATGCATGTGTCAGCTGGTGTGTCGACTATGGCGCCTAGTTTGCAGTCGTCTGCGAACTTTGTCAGCCACAACCCCCCTATGTTTGCCTGCACATCTGAGAAATAAATGCTGAACAAGACAGGTCCCAAGACAGAGCCCTGTGGGACTCCACTTGTGACTGGCTTAGAGTCTGACATAGCTCCAGCTATTCTGACTTTGTGGGTTCTGTCCTTTAGCCAGTTTGCAACCCATCTTGTGACAAACGGGTTTAGATTTAAGCTGTTGAGCTTGTCTATGATGCCTGAGTGAGGTATTGTGTCGAAGGCTTTTGCCAGATCCAGGTAGGCTGTATGAACTGCTTTGCTTTCATCGATGGCTCTAGTGACTGTTTCAAAAAAGTCCACCAGGTTTAAAAGACAGGATCTGCCTTTTACAAAGCCAAACTGGGTAGGGTCAATTGTCTGTAGGTCCCCGATGTCTTTGTTTATGAGTTCCATAATGATCCTTTCCATAGCTTTGCAGACCAGGCTGGTCAAGCTTATGGGGCGGTAGTTTCCAGGGTCTGTAGAGGTGCCACCTTTGTGGAGTGGGACCACTGTAGCTGTATGCCAGTATTCAGGGACGTATCCTTTAGCAAGGTTAAGATTAAACAGCGGTCTTATGTGCGGGTTTAGCTCCTCTAGGTGTTCACGTAGCACGCAACCCGGGACACCATCAGGTCCCATGGATGCTGTATTTTTAGCTTTGCTGAGGGCAGCTCTCACCTGGACATCTGAGATTTCAGGGAGGTTGCATTCAGCTGAGATATTTATTTCGTCTTTTGGGGGAGAGGGAGGGAGAAATTTGCACTGAACCTGTCTGCAAGTATGTTGGCAATATCTGTGGGTTCAGTGTATTTTTTGCCGTTATGAACTAATTCTGCGCATATCTGCGGGTTTCCGCCTAGGTTTCTAACATAACTGAAGAAGGCCTTGTGATTATCTTTAGTGTCCTTAGCGATTTTTCTCTCGAAGTTGGCCTTTGATGATTTTATTAGCGAACGTAGTTTTTTGCTAGTGCTGATCAGGGATGCCTTCCCTTTATGGGATTTTGCTCTGTCTTGCAGTAGCTTCCTTCTCTTGTTATAAAGTTTGTTTATGGCTGGGGTCCACCAGATAGGATGTCTGCCTTTGGTGGAAAGGGTCTTGATTTTATTTGGGATTGCATGATCCATGCATTCTTGGAGATGCCCGTAGAAAGCATTTGTGAAGGATTCAGCAGTGTGGGATGTGGTTTCCACTGGCCCAGGAGGCTTGAAGGATACCATTTCAGTCCTAAGGAGTGTAAAGTCGGCTTTTGAGTAGTTTCTCACTGTGGTCTTTTGTGCTGGGGGTGGAGGTGGGATATGAATATCTAGGGTTATTAGTTTATGGTCTGATCTCACTAGTGAGGGGTATACTTCCGGTGTTGAGCATTTTGCCCCCATGTTTGTGATTATCAGGTCAAGTATATTATTTCCCCTTGTGGGGGAGGTGACTAGTTGTTCCATCACATTTGAGTTGATGAATTCCAGGAACCTTTGGACTAGGGTGTTGGGGCTTGAGTAATGCACCCAGTCTATGTTTGGGTAGTTGAAGTCTCCCAATATGATGGTATTTGGTGAGACATTCATATCCTCCAGTGTCTTCAGGAAGGCTGAATGGAATTCCTGAGATTACGAGGGTGGTCTGTAGCATGCTACAAGTTGTATAGCAGTTTTGCCTACGGTTAGTTGCACATGGATGGTCTCCGATGCTTCGTGCGTTGCCACTAACCTGGAGGTGTGGGTGTCTTTAATGAATATGGACACTCCCCCCTCCTTTTGTGGTTCGGCCCAGGTTTTGGGGCCGAAATGAATGATACGAGGTATAACCTGGTAGGGCTGGGGTGCTCTCAGGAGCCTTGAACCAGGTTTCAGTTACTGCACAGGCATCGATGCTCTCCATACTGAGGAGTGCTTCGAGAGCCTGCATCTTGAGATTTAGACTTCTGGCGTTGAGCAGCATTACCCTTAGTTTTTTTCCTTTATTGTTTTCTAAGGTGGTGGGTTTGTCTTTTGAGCCTTGCCTAAAAAAGGCACTATGGGGGTGGCAAGATCCTTAGCCAATATCCGGAAGCCCAGTGGTGACAGGTGCAAGCCATCCCTTGCGAAGCAGCGTGGCTTGTCCAGCATGTCATCCCAAGCAGACAGACATTGGATCCCCCTAGAATGACACCAGTAATTGAGCCAATTATTAAAGCTGATCATCTTGTCTTTGTATTGTGGCATCATTCTTGGTGAGGGCAAGATGCTGCTCAGGGTCATACCGGCCTGGGCTACATAATCAGAGAGCTCCTCTATGTCTCTTTTCATGTAGTCCAAGGAGGTACGTCTCAGGTCATTCACACCGGCATGGACAATGACGGAGTCATATTTGTACCTGCTTTGGAGTGACCTGAGTGCTTGTGTTATGTGGCGGATCCTAGCTCCCGACAGGCAGCTCACCGTTACCCTCTCTTTGTTCAGCCTGGTAAGCGGGACGTCAGTGTGTCTGTCTATAGAGTCACCTATTACTAGTGTATCAGGCATGGTGTTTTGCCTTAAGGGCTGTGATTGTTTGGCACACTGACTTTGTGTACTATGTGTTGCATGTGCAGAGTTTTGAGGTGGTGTTTTCTTGGATGTCTGCTTTGGGAGCCTCTGTTGTTTCGGTAAGTTTTTTATTAGAGCCTCCGAGTATGTCTTTGTGTTATTATGTGTTTGGTTTGCAGTTGTGGTTGGTTTATGTGAGACTGGGTTTGTTGTGTGTGTGGTTACCTTCTCCTCCTGTCTGGTCTTGCTAGTCCTGTGTTGAGAGAGTTCAGCCTCCAGTTTGGCTATATAGTTGCATCTCTCACATGTGTTTGTGTTTGTTGGGAGGAAGAGAGGGTTGTCTGTGTACATGAGACAATTGTAACATTGTCTCAGGATTCCCAGATTAACCAGCTGAACTGGAGAGGACGTCAGTAATATACCACTCGACATGCCAGAATAGTATAAGGGGGTGATATGTAACTGGGTCAGAGAGATGACTTTGAAGGGAAATGGGTATTAGCACGGGTTGTAGGTGGATGTAGTGCTTAAGTTAGTTTAAGGGTGCTTCACTTAAAAGAAAGGTTTTAGGAGCAAGTGCTAGGCTTATGATAAAGCGAATAGACTGATTTTGTTGAAAGCAGAGCTTTCTTAAGGGAAAAATTGAAGTGCAGACTTGGCAGAGCCAGGAATAGTTTAAGCCTGTTTAACCGGCGCTGCGCTATGCGCACAATCGTGCAAAGCCACGCAAACATGGATTTTAAACAGGGAACTTCAAAACATAAAGGCCTCTGTCTCTTCATTACATCTCCTCTGGGTTTTGTCCTAGATCCAATGGATTCTATGCTCACCTGTGGGCTTCTACAGGCTATGTTTAAGCAGTCCATGGTTATCATCTTGGTATCCAATCATAGTGTGAAAAAAAACTCAGTTTAGGTGCAAACTTTGTATACTATTCTTTACAGAAGGACCCAAACAACTCAATGAAGAGAGTCTCTTCAATCTGGTCTACTACTGCCCCTAGTCCCCAAAGACAAAGTGCATAAAGTAGGGCAACAGTGGTACTGAACATTGCTGGGGTTGGGTCTGCTTGCCTAATCTGTCCCTCAGGTACTACTATAAATTCACATGCAGCCTTAACAGGGACACCATCAAATGTAAAGCAGCATAGTAAGCTTAGGAATTTCCTTGCAATTATTTGTCTCTCCTGTTTTGCAGTACTGCAGTTCAACTGAAAAAGCATATAGAGGGAATGAAGGCCCTTCATGGTTTGTCTTCAGCAGTGTGCCTAAAAATGAAACTTGCTTGCTGGGTACTAGATCGGACTTAGGAAGGTACAGGGTGACCTGGGTTTTAAAATGAAGCCCAGATGAGGTACAGCACCTTCTGAATCACCTGTAAAATTGTTGCTTTAATGAGGTACTTTTTCTGTTAAAGGTTATGTGAAAGCCTTCAGTTCCTGCAGTAGGCAATTATTAGTGCAATGTCTAAACTGGATATGACAGACAAAGCAAAGGGTAAGGATGTAAACTGGTAGTGGAAAATTGGAAACCGCATGCATTTAATTTGAGAAATCTGTCCACCCTGACTAACACAATATGTGGATTGGCATCTCTTGGGTCTATATTAACCATGAAAGCTTGATCACTTCAACATAATCTTCATATGACACTCATATGCTGAGTTTCTAAAGATGAACTTGCACAAACCTCAAAGACCTCAAAAATGCAACACAGGCACAAACCACACTCAGCAACATTATATGCCTGCAAAGACTGTCACCTTGTATAACACAAAGTCATGCATGCTAAACCTATATGGCAGGCATCAATTAAACCAAGCATCCTAGTTATAGGTGACTCCATTGTAAGACCTACAGATGTACTATTCACCAGGATGAGCCAAGAAAGAGCGATGGTTAGTTGTCTATTTAATGCCATAATATATCAGATACCATGCACACACTCAAATCCTTGAACAATTAACTGGCATGATTCTGTCATAGGACATGAGAGTATCAGTGAATTTTGAAGCATCTCTGTTTGAACTACGTGAAGAAACACATGATGGAACTCTCATATTGTGCATCCCGGACAGGGATGATCCTAGCATTGAGCAACATTCTACTTTCTTCAAGGATGATGACGCAATATGAACAAAAAAGAATTGACATCAATAACTGGTTTATGTTTTGGTGTCATTAAGATGGTAACTAATATTGATCATCCGCAGAGCACATGATTGACAGACCATGCTACTTCACCAGGTATGGGCTGCACCTGTCCCCTACCCCCATAGCGGCTGTTTTATGCAATGCCAACCAGATATACCTACCAATATAATGAAACAAGAAAAGGAAAATATGACGGTATTACTGATTAATGCTAGGAGCCTTAACAAGAAACTCCACTCCCTACAAGCTTTCCTCACCCTGAAAGAGGTAGACAACTTGTAGTGACAAGGTTTAAAAAAGTAAAGAATAATCTGGCTGTGCAGGGCTATAATGCTTTCTACAACTTTAGACAAGCCATTGTGCAGGATGATAAAAAATAAAAAGCTTGAGGTGTCTCTATCTTCATTCAGAATAGACTCATATCAAGACTGGTTAAGCAGCAGGAGATCTTCTTCAAGTCACATTTTCATCAGAATGGTCCTTTACCCCTTATTAGCTAGCTACAGAGTTCCATCTTTGACTCAAGAAAGCAACAATACTGATATCTACAAGAACATGAGTCACTCATTATTAAACCCCATATCATTTTAATGGGTTATCTAAATTATCTAACTACAGACTGGGAAACCTACACCACAGCTAGGGCACAAGTACAGGGATTCCTGGACTTTGTCAATGCAAACTCCCTGGAACAACTAGTCCTAGTACCCGCTAGGCAGAATAACATCTTAGACCTTATCCTTACTAATATGGGGTTATCCAGTACCATCTCCTGCATATCTTCTTCACTCATAGGTCTGGTCATAAAGCCACCCCTTCAGAATAAAATTTCATCCAAGGGCCACTTCCACCCCTGGACTTTTACTAATTTTTTCCAAAACAACCAAACTATTTCAAAGTGATGCACTGGCTTGTTTTAAATCTCAACAAAACCCAGTTAACTCTACAGAACATGTAAATTCACATACCACTAAATTATACCAGCATGTACATAGGTGCACAGATGTGGCTGTACCTGGAAAAAAATGAAGGGCATCACACAAAAACAAATGCCCGTTGGAGGAACTTTAATATCAATAACCACAATAAGGAAAGGAAGAGATTAATGACTATAAGTAAGAAAAGCAATACACAGAATGATAGAGCACTTGTCATTAAGTTAAACAAGCCTGCTCCGGTGGCATACAGAGATTAAGCCCTGACCACGTCCCAGGCAACCTTGCTTCAATTTGCATCCTGGGTGACTGACAGAGCAGCCAGGAGGGCTGGGGCTGTGCTGGGGGAGGATGGTATTTAGGCATCTTTAAACAATGATCTCTGATGGAGGTTGGGGATTTCATCAGAGGACATGTGGTCAAGCAGGGAGTTATGGGCTTACCTGGATTGCAGCAGAGGCAGAGCGATATGCCGCAGATCCCACACTGCACATCTCCCAGAACTGTACAATGCTGTCACAGAAGAGAGGGTGGAGTAATAAGGTACTTAAGTTAGAACCCACCGATACAAGCTCGGGCATGCCCAGCTCTGTTGCCTGTGATCTGTGACCAGCCCCAGCAATTATCAGAATACGTTCAGGGGGCATGGGATACCAGGCTGACCTGAGATATGAAGGCTAGACCATTAAAAATGAACATTAATAATGAACAGAGGGTGAGAGGAAAAAAAAAATAACAGGCAAGTCAGGTGCTTAATTTAGACTGGCAAAGCCAATTTCAAAGTGATAGTAGCCATCCATGCAAAGGACAAACACAAAGCTTTTTTCAGTTGTATTAGTAATCTTTGGAGCACAACAGAACTATACCCTGAACTTATTGAAAACAATGTTATTTACACCAAAGCAGAAGATGTAGCTAACCTACTAGCTGATAAATCAGAGCAAACTTTAACCCTCTGCCCCCCCTACCTCAAATGAAATATAACAAAATAGACTCACCAACAGAAGCTACACATGACCAAGTCTTAAAAGAGCTATTTAAAGCAAAGATTTTGTGTCAGTGGGTCTTGACAAAATCCAAGGATGCATCTTGTATGGCATGAAGCATGATTTAGCTACACCCCTAACAATACTGGTCAATGGGTGTTGTTCCAAGTTGAATGGAGAAAAGCAACACTTATCCCCTGCAAAAAAGATGACTTTCCACAGACCCAGGAAATCACAGACTCTTAGGTCTGACTAGCATCATAAGCAAAGCCTCGGAAAGAATTATCATATAATTAATCAATAAAGACATAGATAACTACCTATCTCAGTTTTGATTAATTAAAAACAAGTCATGCTTACTCATCCTAGTGGACTTTTTTTTTTAAAGATCACCAAAGAAATAGATTAAATTAAAACAGTACACACCACCTACCTTGACTTGACCAAGGTTTTTGACACAAACCTCCACTCAGGTGTAGTATAAAAGCTTAGTAAACTAGTTCCCCTTAAAAAAAAAGTTTTAAGGAGAAGACTGATTTTTTGAAATTCATTCTTCTCCAAATGTCCAGTCTTTTTTTTTTTTGGCATGTTGGCATTTGAAATTTTGAGTGCCAACATTTCAATGGGGGAGCCCTCTGGCAAACTAAGTTTGCCAATGACTGCAAGCTAAGAGGAGTGATTGAATCCCTAAAAGATTTTACCATACTACAGGAAGGATCGTCTGAAAGAAACAACTGGTGCCAGACTCATGAACTAAAATTGAATGCCAAAAAATGCTTTATCATGTCCTTTGGAAAGTAGACCCCCCCCTCTTCTCCCATCAGCAGGATGGAGGTGGAGAAGATGGGATAATTTTTTGAGACAAGTACCCATTTTTCATGTATAAATGGAAGGCAAGTTGAGAGATGAAGTAAGGGCTATAAGAAGAAGATAGCAGGATTAGGTTTGGCAGTGGTAGAGGACAGACGCAGTTGATAAGCTTTGTCTCAACAGAATGAGGGAGGGGGAACACAATGATGGACACATTAGACAAAAAGAGGGAGGACAATGCTGAGGGCGACTGAACATCCAACAGGGGGTCAGGGACATAAACTGAAAGGCAACACCAGAATGGGAGATAGTGTGGGGTATCTGCAGCTGCAGTAATTTCAATCTTTGACCCAATGGGAGATTCAATGGCACCCTGGATACTATCACTGCTAGTCCTTGTCTCTGATGAAGGACACAGTGCTGTACAGGGTTATGACTCAATGAATCATAGAAGGCGGCTCTCCTCCTGGATGATTTGGGCATCCAGCCTTCTACTGATAATATCTATCACACTGTGTACCAGCTCTGATGGGTATCAACGTTGTCATCTCCACAGTCACTGCTACCAGCATGTACAGCAGTCCCAGCATCTTGTGCAGGGCTACCTGTAGTAGGTGCTGTAGGTAGGACAGGAAGTGTGGATATGACTGTAGCAGTCTGGGACTCAACTGTTCTGGGTGCTTCTAGTGGTGGTGCTGCTACAACCTGTGAGAGATGATAGGCCTTGCCAGAGGGATGGATGTAGGGCATGATGCTGCTGCTTTCAATAACAATATGGAAATAAAGAAGTAAAATAAATGTATGTAGAACTAAGGACAGTGACAAAGAGTGTGAAAAATCCAAATGCAAGAAAACGTACTGTTGATATGTCCTTTACCCATGATTAAGTTACACTTAAAACACATGAATTAACAACAAACAACTCCAAAGTTAGCATCACAGTTACCATACACAAGGGAAAGGGGGACCTGAAACAACTGCCATCAACACCTGTATCCAAAAAGGCAAAGGATTAATGCGATGAGCTATTTGGAAAAAGTAACAAGGTCTATATTCCAACACACAACAATGGTGTCTGTGAAAAATATACATATGTAAATAAAAACCTGCTGATCAGATATACCTTTCACTCACAGGTTATAAGCAAAAAAATTAGTATATTGAGAGTGACTGTCAACAGCATAGATATCCACCCATCCAAAAATGTTGGTCATATATGTATCCGACATCTAATACCTTAGGCTGTATAATAAAAAACAAACCACAGCACAAACACAATAGCAAATGGGTAGGGGAGATAAAACTCACAGGCATCATCACAATATGGACAACCTTAAATTGCTGATCTGCTAGTCCAAGTGTATGACAGAATGCATTCACAAACACACACTAGCAAGATTCAACAGTCATATTGCTTCCTCCCATCAATGATAGGTATCACAGAAGTGGCAGTGATTTATGAAAGGTGTACTTTTTGAAAATGAATCTCTGCTACTCAACATTAAGCACTGCTCATTCTGAAGTAAGTATATTCAATTCCATTCTCCTCCTGTGCAACTGCTTATTCATGTCAATGTTTTGAGGTGTTATGAAGAGAAACAGAACACTATGTAATGTCAGTGGACAAAACTCGGGTAGGTTATCAGTGCAATGGAGTTCTACTTATAGTACATACGTGATGATCCCTATTTAATTTCATCCTCCCTCTATCATAGGTAATCAGGATTGCATTGCCTCATGTCACTGTAAGGGTGATTGCTATGTTCACCTTTGCATGGGATACCAGTGGCAGGGTTTACAGGCTGGGCTGACTATCTGCCTGTAGTCCAGATCCAGGAGGTGCAGAAAGATTTTTGACTCTTCCACAGAACATCTGTGTTTACAAAAAGGAGTACTATCCTCTCCAGCTGCAACCACGATGCCTCACCTTGAACAATCTTAGTGAAAAACTGCAGAAAATTGGTGTCCATAGCAGGTCTCAGGCACTTAATTTGCATGATGCTTGGCAGACTCAGAAAACAGAGGTACTGTATCATATGGATAACCGTAGCACTTTAAGATGTAAAACATGGCTGTTCTGTATCCCATTGTGTGCTGTTAGGAAATCAGGACATACAGTGACTCCATTTATAGACTATTACATCTGGAATTAGAGTACACCTTGAAGGCATGGTCTGGATTGTGTATATGCAGTGCTACCCACAGTGATCGAGGTGTCTGCTGAGCATGGAGGAGATTTGAATGAGATTGTTAGCAAGTGCACTTCTTGTACTAATTGTACAGTTCAGAAGAATAATGAGCTGAACTTTAATTAGTATAATCATTTTGGTCAGCTAGGTGAATCTGCAAGATATAAGGGCAAAGGTAAGCAGAGATTCTCCTCATGCTATGGAAGAAACTATAGAGCAACAAAGATCGAAAAGTGAACATACCTAAGATGCACAAGAATTACTCAAGCGAACCTGATGTTCTTCTTGTATGATATAAGTACTATGCTTTACAACTTTATCTTTTCAAGTACACATGATTTTTACTGCTAATGAATATGAAGGGGGGATTGCAAGGATAAAACACTAGGTTGGGATGACGGACTGTTTAGTAGCCTGAGAGATACACTCATCAATACATACTCAAAGTACAGTTCATATTTTTCTTCCTGAGAAAAACAGTAATGTCACCATAGTCATTTGCAATGGCATGGGTATTGTTTTGTGAGGATATACTTTGTAAATGTAGCTGACAGTAATTTCAGAGTGTGGATACACAGAGTTAGCTGTCAGGCACACAAACTGCAAGCTATATGGTTAGAAAGGAATCTAGTGGTCTAAAATGTTTGCAGGAACAAGGCTGGTAATTAAACTGTTTTTCCATAACTATAAAGCGATACCTAAAAAAGGGAAAGCAGAAGCACTCTGCTGACTTTGGGACTTTGGCCAAGAAATGCACCCATAAGCTAACATTCTGATACTTTAATTTCTCCAAGTACTTTGGGATTCTAGTACAAACCCAGGGTATGATTAAATTTCATGGAAGTAGTATTGTTTCAGTCTTTGATGTTATCCAAAGGTACTCTTCCTTGCACCCCAATGTGCTCATAACCGATTGAGTTATACAGAGTTACATGTATGGGCAGCGTATCTAAATATGATTGTAGTTTTTTTTTTTTTTTTTTTTAATTAGACTCACTCCTCTTCCTAGGTATCTTTATTTTACATTCCTCTTGTTTCGGCCTGCAAATCATGGTATCTTATGCCTTTTTATTTCACTGTTCGTAAGACACTGTAATCACTGGGTGTAGCAATTTCAAAGATCCAAACTGTTTTCTTCTTTTTTTCCCTGAATGACTGTTTTTCTGATATTTTTTTAACTTATGGTAATGGGAGAGCCCGTGGGATATAAACTTCATTTTCTACAATGCTTTGGGGCACATGTTTCCAATGCTACTCAACTACTTCAATATTGTACTGTTTGCACAATCCCCAATTCAATGACCTTTCCACGTTATTGTGCCTTTCAGTATACAAGACATCTGTCATGACTGTATCATACCCAGCAACAAGATGCGCAACAGTTTCTAGTTTTTTTTTTCAGAACCTGCATTTGTCTGCTTCTCCCACATTTTCAATGGACTTTGTGTACCAATGTGTGCATAGCCCACTATCCTTGGATGCCATTATCTTTTTGTTTCAATTCACTTCTCCTTAACCATTTCTATGTCAAATACTGATTTACATGACATTATTTATACCTTTTTTATATTTCTGATCCTTCTCCTCATATTATTTCTTTTCTTTTTTGGCACATTCAGCTGCTGGATGTTTTTGGTGTATTTTTTATTTAATTTTCATTCCTGTTTAATACCGATATATACTTCTGCTAAACTAAGCCAGAAAGTCATCTTAGACTCTTCCTTACATTTTAAAACTTTCACTATGCTTGGCTCTGATGAGGTCTGCAGACATGTATACAGTCCCCCATTTGCAGATCTATGTATGGAATCAGTTATAAGGAGGCTCATGACTCCTTCAGAGTTTGAAATATATAACCTAGGCATACAGGGATTTTTTACATATCATTTGACAGGCAAAGTATTTTTCTTGCTTTCCTCTCCAACTTAGCAATACCCTTTGGGTCCAGTCAATCACTCCAAAACTGAAAGTTAAAACAGGAACAACAATTTGTTTTATAGCTTCGACCTTATTTTGAGATGGTAAGGCTGTTTTCTGTATTAATTTTAGTCTTGAAACTATTCCTTATTGAGTTTTATTTACATATGTTCATGATTTATTGCTGATCTTCCATCAATTTCCAAATATTTATACAGTTCTCAAGTTCCTTTATATCACATTCTTACCCAAGACTTGTAGTTTCTAGGTGCTGTAGCTTTTCTGTTATAAACATTGTTTTTGAACAGTTATGAGGACCAAATGACATTCTTATATCATCTGAGGAAGTTTAACAACTTTCATTTGTGCTTTCAACTCCTCATATAGTAAACTATACACTTTTAAGACATCAAAAAATAGTAAATGAGAAGTCTTTAACCAAGAGTGTTTTCTAGGAGCCAAATCGTAATCATTGCCTGATCTGTTAAGTAAACAGCTTAATGGGTTAAGAGCAAGACAAAACAGCAGTAATGAGAAAGAATCACCCTGGAACATCCCCCTTTGAATTTTTATCCCCGAGATAATAATTTGCCCTTTGTCATAGCTTAGCTGTAAAGTGGTTTGCCACTGTAATATAATTGATCAATGTGGAGTATATCCTATACATCTGTAAACACTCCTTTATCCATGAATGCAAAATGCTCACAGATGCTATTTCTGTAATCTAAAAATGAACGAACGAACCAAAGGCAGTCTGGAAAATGAAGGAGCAACACAAATCCTTAGCACTTTCGTCCAAATATATTCTTTATGAACTTCTTCAGAAAATATTAACCTCCCAAAAACACTCCCCTTAAATATACAAGTTATCACACAACAATGATATTTTACATCCTTAAAGGCCTAAAGCATAACATAAGAAATGTCACAGTATAAATAAATATACATATAAAACATACTTGTAAAACAATGCATATGTATTTTATACGACACACATACATGTCTTGACTAAATACTATTCAAAATGAAATTATCTAAGTGCTAAAAAGCACTTAATATTAATACTCTCATTCAAACCAGGATCTCTGTCAGCTGCCAAACTAATCTGCCACATAGACTCCTTACATTCTAATATCAACTTAGAGTTCCCTATAAACTCCATCTGGGGAACAAAATCTATCACTGAAAAAGTGAACTTCTTAAAATTTGTACATTGACAAGCATGTTTGGCTAGGGCATTGGTGAAGTCTCTCTTTCTAATAGCTAATGTGTGTTCGTAAATCCTACATTTTAAACACCTAATAGTTTTCCCAATATAATAACAAAAACAGGAATTACATATGGCCACGGACACTATATTAGAACTCTCACAATTAAAGTGATTTCTCACCCAAATGGTTTTATTCAAATGTCTAGAATATGTGCAAGAAGTGTTACTGATGTACCTACATTGTTTACACTTCATAAAAGAGAATGTCCCTTTGACACTATTGTCATTAACTAATGAATTTTTATCTACTGGATGTTCCAAAATGGTCTTAACATTCTTAATTTTCTTGTAGTTAAACCTAGGTTGTGCACCAATAATCTGTATAAGTTCTCTGTTGCCCATCAAGACATTCCAGTTGTCCTCAATAATGTGTTTAATAACACCCACCTCATTCACATTGGGTATAGGAATTGAAATGGTGAAGTTGGTGTCATCGTTTTCTCTCCTCATACAACTTAGATACACTATCCGTCTGACAATCGGTTTAGCAACAGACCTTCTTAAGATGTTAACCTCATTCTGTATACCTGTAAACCAAGCTGGACTATACCCTTTTTGTTCAAAAAAATGCTTCAGGGTGATTATCTCCTGAAGGAAAGCTTGGTCATCTGATATAAGTCTGCTGAGATGAATAAATTGACCCTTAATTATTCCTTTCTTCATGTGTCTAGGGTGTAAGCTATCTCTGTGTAAATATTGATTGACAAAGACATCTTTCCTATAGATTTTACTAACAAAAGTATTAGTGGATACATCAGAGGCCAAATGTATATCTAAAAAATTTATAGTTTTTCCATAACTTCCCAAAGTAAATTTTAAAAATTCAGTAGTTTGGTTTAAATCTTTGACAAAAGACTCAAATTCTTTCTCATCACAAGTCCATAAAAAATCACATCATCTATGTATCTCTGATACAAGATGATATGAGACAACTGTGGATATGTATAAAGATACTTCTCCTCCCACATGGCCATAACAAAGTTAGCAAAGGCTGGAGCAACCCTAGCCCCTATAGCCACTCCTGATATCTGTTTATAATATTGCTGATTAAATTACAAAAATATATTGTCCAAAACCATGCCCATAGGTTTACAAATCATCTTAACTTTAGCATGTGTAAAACCTGAAAATTCACTTAAGTAGTCCCTCAGATATTCCAAGCCTATATCCTGATTAATGCATGTATACAGTGAATCTACATCCAAAGATGCAAAATGGAAGTCACCATGAGAGAGACTGATGTCTCAGGATTTCCAAAAGATTTCAAGAATCCCTTAAATAGGATTTTGCATGTTGCACAATCAGATTAAGCAGATGATCCAACCACAGGGAAATGTTCTTTGTTTTAGAGCTCTTAACTGAAATGATTGGTCTAAATGGTGAATTTACATGTGATTTGTGTACCTTGGGTATACCAAAGAAATATCCCATGCACGGATGTTCAACCAATAAAAATTCATAAATGTCATGATCTATACTACCTTGGCAAAACATGTCAAGGAGATATGTATTAACTCTTAAAACACTGTTATTAATGATGTTGTTGTCCACATGCATGTAAGCTGTATCATTGAATAACATATTTTCTATGTTTTTGACATACTCTTCAGTACACATAATCACTACCATTCCACCTTTATCAGATCTCATTTTATATATATATATATATATATATATATATATATTTTATATATATATATATATATATATATATATATATATATATATACATATATATATATATATATACATATATTATATATATATATATATATATACACATATATATATATATATATATACAGAGTGCTTTTATAGTGCCCCTATAGTGCCTTTTTTAGGCAAGGGTCAAATGACAAATTCACCACCGTAACAGGAACAGGCAAGAAAAAACTGAGGGTAATGCTACTCAATGCTAGAAGTCTAAATCTCAAAATGCACTCACTTGAGGCACTCCTTAAAATGGAGAACATCGATATTTGTGCAGTGACTGAGACCTGGTTCAAGGCTCCAGAGAGCACCCCTTCACTACCAGGCTATAACTCATACCACACTTTTCGGCCATGTAACCTGGACCGAAACACCAAAGGCAGAGGTGTGTCCATATTTATTAAGGATATCCACACCTCCAGGCTAGATGCTCAGCATAATGCATCCTTGGTTATCCGAGTGCAACTAACTCTGGGCAAAACTGCAATCCAAATTGTAGCTTGCTACAGATCCCCCACCATGCCCCAGGATTCCCAATCCTCTTTTCTTGATATACTGGAAAATATTAGGGTTCAACCAAACACCCTAATAATGGGTGACTTCAACTACCCCACCATTAACTGGGGAAAATACTCATATACCAACTCCTTAGCTCAATGTTTTCTAGAATTCATAAATTCCAATGCCCTGGATCAACTTATCCACACCCCCACCAGGGGCAACAATATCCTAGACCTGGTCATTACCAACATGAGTGACCTGTGTTCCACACCTGAAGTCAACTCCTCGTTGGTCCGATCCGACCATAAGCTAATCACCCTTGATATCCACATCCCACCCCCCATTAAGGAAACCACAGTAAAAAATTTCTCCAAAGCCAACTTCATGTTTCTTAAGACAGAAGTGGTGAACTTCATGACACCCATGCAGATGGACAATACAGTTACAACTGCTGAATCCTACACAAATGCACTCTATAAGCACTTACACAAGTGCATGGATCGTTCTATCCCAAACAGAACCAAGATGCTATACTCCAAAAAAAGGAAGTCAATCTGCTGGTCCCCTGCCATAAACAATGAGTGGAGGAGCTCCCTGGTCAGCCTCAGTCTTCAGCACTGAACCTATCTGCCAGAATGTTGGCAATATCATTTGGCTCAGTAATTTTCATACCGTTGTGCTGTAACTCAGAGCAGATCTGGGTGTTGCCAACGAGATTCTTGACATAGCTATAGAATGCTTTGCAGTTGTCATTAGAATTATTGGTGATTTTCTTTTCATAGCTAGCTTTGGAAGATCTTATAAGGGATCTCAGCTTCTTACTGAGAACAGCACAGCAACAGTTATCCCACTCCACAAAGGGGGAGCCACCACTGATCCCGGGAACTATCGCTCTATTAGCCTGACGAGCCTGATCTGCAAGGCCATGGAACGTATCATTATGGAACTCATAAACAAAGACATTGGTAACCTCCAAACTCTGGCTCCCACCCAGTTCAGTTTGTGAAATGCAGATCATGCCTTCTGAACCTGATCGACTTCTTTGAGGCAGTCACCAAAGCCGTAGATGAGGGTAAGGTGGTTCACACAGCCTATCTTGACCTTGTCAAGGCTTTCAACACTATCCCCCATTCTGGAATTATAGCTGAACTCACTAAACTAGGTATAAATCCCTACGTCACAAGATGGGTTGACAACTGGCTCACTGACAGAACCCACACTGTAAAAGTTGCAGACTTCAAATCTGACCTCAAACCAGTGACAAGTGGAGTACCACAGGGTTCAGTCCTGGGACCTCTCCTGTTTGATATCTACTTCGCTGAAGTACAGGCTAACACAGAAGGCCTCTGGCTTATGAAGTTTGCACATGAATGCAAACTAGGAGCCATAGTCAAGTCCTCAAATGATGTGGACATCCTACAGAAAGGCCTCGCTGAGATAGATGCCTGGTGTCAGAGCCATGGCCTCAAGCTCAATGCCAAAAAGTGCAGTCTCATTCCCTTTGATAAAAACTCTGTACCCATGAACTACCACATAGGCAGCAATCTACTTAACACTGAATGTGTGATAAGAGACCTTGGGATCCAGGTGGACAGTAGTCTCTCCTTTGATAGTCACATCACCACAGTAATCAGGAAGTCCTTCTATATGGCACACCTCATCATAAAAGGGTTCTCATCCAGGAAAAAAGAGGTCATTGTTCCCCTCTACTTGACAATCATTAGACCCATTATAGAGTACAATACCCCTTTTGGAATGTACCTCACAAGACATCTGCAGCAGCTGGAAAGGCCACAGAAGTACTTCACAAAGAGGATTACTGGCCTCAAACAAATGCCCTGCACTGACCGTCTCAAAAAACTCCAGCTTTACTCCTTAGCATATCGCCTACTCTGAGGTGATCTCTGCCTAACAAATAAAGCTATGTCAAACCCAGAGCTGTTGGACATGCTACACCTAAAGAAATCCCAATCCCTCCGAGCTACATGCTCTAGGGATGTAACCTTGTCACCACAATAAACAGGACATGCTTGAGGGATAGATTCCTGTCCCAGATACTTCTCATACTTTGGAACAGGCTACCTATCTATGTCAAGCAAAGTTCTTCATTAGCACTCTTCAAGAAAAATCTTGATGAGTGGATGGGAAATAGGAAATGCACCCCGGGGCTCACTTCTGTGTCTCTGCTCGACAGTGGCACAGGAAAATAACTTTCTTGGGTGGTGTAAGCCAGGGAAAGGGAACCTTGTTGGCTAAGCTTATGTAGGCCCTTGGGCCAATAGCCTAGTACATACCTATGAACCTATAATGTGCCTCATGTCTAATTCACACATATCACCAAAAACTTGCAAGTTGTTACACAATGGGGGATTGTATGTACTGTTTCTTTTAAATTTATTATAGTTGTTACAAACCTCTCATCTATCAACATTTACATCATACAAAATCTAATGGAAATTCAATTTTCTCAAAAAAAGTTTAAAGTCAACTATCAATTTAGTGATATTGACCGAACTAGGTATATAAGAAAAAAACTTTTTTCTAGACTGAAATGACATCTTTAGATAAAATGCTGTCAGACAAATTTAAAATACAAATTTCAAAGTCAGAAACAGTTAGTTCTTCTTCCTGTTTTTCCTTCCCCTTGTTTTTGTTTTGTTCTGGGCCTGATTCAACCACTTTGGAGTCTGTTTGTTGCCACCCTGGTCCATCAAAAAAGTACCCGACCCTTGAGAATTTCCCAAGGTAGAGGCAACCTTAGCATATGATGCATTGTTGTTGTCAGAAATTGTTGAACCTTGCTGAACAGCAGTATTATTAGGGGCATTATTACTCGTTGCAATATTGTCATTTTCAATTGCATTGTTATCTTGGTTGCTATTAGCCTGGATAACATTGTTATCATTAACAGTCATAATGGTGGTGTTCTCCTGATACACCCGACAGCATTGCAATGGATAGGACTCTTTATTAGCATAAGCTGATGTCTCTCTGCAATTTAGACTGCTTTCTTGTAACAACAGATGCTCTATGTCTATCAGCCTTTGCCCCAATACTGCTGTATAAATCAGAAGGTACATTAAAACAATGGTGTCCCTTGATTTTACTGTCCAAAGTTGCCATATTTCCTTTGACTGTGTAAATCTCTTTCACATAATGTGTAACCAACATCCGCGTCATGTTAATACCCATTTCATTGAATAAATTAACCAATTCAATATAAAAAGGGTCACCGACATTCAAATAGTTTATAAATTTTGATAGCCTAAGCCCCCGTGGAACATATTTACATTTGATATATTCATTGAGGTATAAAACCTCTACCTCCAATGAAACAAAACGGACCGTTAGTTTTTCCATTTCAAAAATGTCCCTCCTACAACTGCCAACATCATCATTATTGTTTAGATAGTTATTATTTGAAACAGTACTTACATTATCACCATTTTGTACATAGTTGATGTCCAAGAAAGGGTTATTTACTTCCTTGAAAACATAATCCAAAACGCTACCGTCAAAGTGAACAATACTGTTCCCACTTGGACAGGTCCTGTTGCTCTTGTTTCTACTAATGGCATTATTACCATCATGATATCCTTTGCAGTATTGCATTATATATCCTGGATTGTTTTATACTGTGCAATTGATTTTACCACATACATCTTTCTAAGTATTTTTGTTGATCTGTCCCCTTCCCTATATTCTTCTAACAGTGGTACTTCTTGTTTAAACTGCTTTATAGATTTTTCTATTTGATGCTTCCATGGAGGCGTTTTATTTCTTCCTTTCCTTTCATTTATTGTTCTGTATTTTTGTAATAGAACTTTATATGTTATTAATTTTGCTGCAAAGTGCTATAGCCTATTTACTTCTGTTATATCACAGGAATTTCTATTAACAGTCCCGATTACTGTGTTTATCTGTTTTATTAGACTTCTACTATTTTGTATATTGTTTACTTTCTGTGATCTACATCTTTCATTCATTTTATTATGTCTGTCCATCTCAAATAAATCAAGTAGCTCTTCCTTTAGATAGTTTTTTTAAACTGCACACTCTTTGCTCTCTGTTCTTTATAGGCATACTATAGAAAGTTGCAGAGCATCTTCAAGTGGCATATCCACTTCACACGCATATTCTGTGTCATTTGCTGGTCCTTCATATGGGAACTCTTTGGCCCATAACTTCACAACATTGCTTGTGTCAGAGTTGCCATTATTCCCTGTCCCTTCCTTTGTTGTGCAACTGAACTTTTGTACCACTTTCTTCAGAAAGCTCCAGAGCATCATCATGTGGCTAGGCTTCAGATGTCTCCTGCTCCACCTGTTTTACCTTAATTATGAGGACTCATTCCATTTTGCTGCAGCATCACTTGTGTTCTACACTGAATCTTTCACTTGCAGATTATCTGTAACTTCATTTCATATTTCTTTAAATACTCCATAACTAATCCTCTTTCCTACTTTTCTCCCTTATTTTCTTACTTTTTGTATTGTGAATTTTTTCATATCTGAGTGCCTTTGCCTGTATTTGTCTTCAGATATCCTTGGTGCCACTTTTTTATACTGATTAGTTTTGCTTTCTCCTTTGTATAAATATTGCATAATATCATATCTCTGTCTTTTCCATGTCTATATTTCTTTTATACTTCTTAAAAAAATATCTGGGTTTTGTTCTTTATATTTTCACATTTCTTCTGTTTTTTTTTTCCCATAGAAGGCCAGCGTTTCTTCTTTGTAATGTTTTGCATGAATCTGTTCCATTACTAAAACAGAATTTTTTATCTGCAGCTTTTGACAGTTTTTCTTGTGCAAATATTTTTCTTTCCTCTAATATTTCTCCTCATTTTTGATTATCTTCTATTTGGGAAATTTGGATTTTTTGCATAATAATAACAGTACATAATTTCTTCCTTATTCTCAGTAGTCCTGTCTGCCATCTTTGTCTGTCAGTTGTTTTGTGTTTTGTGTAGACTACTACTTCCTTCTACAATGGAGAGGGGGGTGGGGAGGGGGGTATCCTTCCCTGATTCTGGCCTAACCCCATTGCAGAAATGTTTGTCTTGAGAATACTACACTGCCATTTTACCCCAGTCCTAGCACCAGTGTGTACACCAGAACTAGACACTTTTTTTATCCTGGGACATGTGCATCCAGGGGTCTTTTTTACCTTTTAACCTAACACTCTCCATGCTATACAAGATACAGTCTATATATCAGTGCCATCTTGGTGAGATGTTCTGAAACATACAGTGAATGAGATGCTACCCCAGGCCCTCTGTCTGCAGGGATTATGTCTCTTTGGCCTGCATACAGCTGGCCAGGCCTACAGGGTTCTGAGGAAGTCCCAGCATTGAGGGAATAAAGTGCTTAACTTTTTTTACAATAAAGTCAAGTCTCTTCTACTGCTGTGCTGGTTTTGTTCCTACAGGGACTATACCTAGGATGATGTGCCAAGCATAAATGTGGTTTGGGGCACCAACTGCAGTTATGGTATGCGACAGGGCAAGTGACATCATACATACTGCCTAACAAAGAGGTCAGACCCTGATATGGGAAAGTAGGTCAGTGGCTGGAGGCTGTCAGGTTTACTACATCTCAATGGAGAAGTTTCTGGCCTCTTTCAGAGGCAGCGGAACCTCAACATAGCCCCACAGTGTGGTGCTGAATATTAGGAAGGAGCTGGACTGGCCACAGACAGCCAATCTACTGGATATACCCCAGGTATGTAAACAGATTTCTGCATAAGTATACTTGTAAGTCCTCTACACCAATTAGCTAATGTCCAAATGATTAAGGCTGCCTGATTTACAGAATAACAAATACATCAGGTGTCAATCCTCACACAGCCATCTACACAAGGTATGCAATTGAATTATTTAAGGTTATCATGCTAAGATTCATGAAACTGAATTACATTTATATTTCTTGGTGTAGGTCATACTTACACACAGGTTATTTTGTTTTAGTGTATTCAAAAGGGATTCTTTCTCCAGCAGTAGCACCGTATTAGCGGACCCAAAGCCTCTTATACTGATGCTGGGGATGAGTTGACATGGTTATCAAGGAGAGTTTGAGAATGTAGAGAATATGACCACTACATCCCAGCACAGACACTGCCTTTATGCCTGCTGATATCCAGAGTACCCTCACCTCGCAAGGAGGACAGGTTCATGTGGATTCTATTGGAATATGCCTCTTGCCCCAATGGGCGGAGAGGGGCACATTGGATGGTGGGGTAATGCTCACTGGAGACTTGGTCACTGTCCTACCCTAGAAGTTACTATGTCAGTGGTTGCAATGCAGCATATCTGGAGAGCTATCATGAAGGCATAGGTTAGCACCACCACAACAGTAGTAATTTAGTGATGATTTTGCACAAGTGTATGTGATGACCTAAGGGTGGACATGCCCTCTATGTGTGATTGCTAAATAGACAAACACACACCAGGATTTGCAAATACTTCTCTGGCTTGTCTGCCAGGAGTGAAGATCCATCCACAAAGCTATTCCACTACAACATTCAGAGGTGGTAGACATCATGTCAGTGGATAACCAAAATCCTGCTCCCAAAGTTGTACTGCATCTATGGCTATATCTCTTGTGGAGGTGTCTACACCCATGAGAAGATGCACCTTTGGTCATGGCCACTGTCACAGTGGCATATCTCATAACAAACATTGCTCATGATCATGAACATCATCAGCATCTATCCAGGATTATATGCAGGATCTAGTGCAACTTCTGGCAGACCACGTTTTCATGGATAGGGGTGTACATGGGATGCTGAAACCTCTGCCAGACATGACCTGGACCGGTCCAGCAGATCATGCTGACATGCTGCAAATATTTCTGAGGCTGTGTCTCAGCAGACCCCACCCCCCAACTTATACAAACATCCCCCAATGCATCACATTGACTTCCACTAACAATGGTGCTTCTCAGAAAGTTTTACATTAAAATCTCCCCTCTAAACTGATAGAAGACATCTCAGCATACTGACCTTTCATATTAATCAACACTCACACCCTACCCTGCGAAAGGCATCCACTTTTGTGATCACTTCTCCACCTATGCTAATGATGATAACTCCACCCTGCCCTTTGTACATTGTTACCTGGGTTGCCTACCTCTGATGCAGATTGTAGCCAACTGGTGCATGTGTAATCAAAGCCTGTTGTTGGGTTTGCTTGCATTATTTTTATGGTAGTGTACCTTATTTATTCTTGTCTACTAATCTAAAGTTAGGTGGAAGCAGCTGCTTCTGTGGCAGTGTCATAGCATACTGCATCTCCCTCCTACCAGCTGGCATGGTCACCTCTTGCCTGACTCTGCCTGCACTTGCTGGTGTGCAGGGGGCTGCCATCCCTGTAATTGCCCACTCAGCTATAACTACTCTCTAATTATGATACTATGGTACGTATAATATTGTGCAATGCTGTGTACACTGACACTATTTCTGCACATGTTTGAAAATCATACTGCAGGGCACCCCCAGATGAATTCAGACAGTGAAAGTGTAGCTTCAGCAGTCCATACACATTAAGTAATGTTTTTGTTTACAAATGGCCATGGTTGTACTCGTAGACTGTTTGATTTTGTGGATTTCTTTTGGGTGTCCAGAACCAAGGCTACATTAAATATCTGACATGACAAAAATATGGTCCTGTGGGAAGTCACCCTTTGCAAGTCATTGGTATGGATCACAGGTGTGTTGTATGTTGGAATCATGGAACTGTCTAGTTGGCTTATGCTCACAATGTAAATCACCTGTGAGTTACAGAACACCTGGTAGATTATGGAATTATACCCTTTTGATTCATGTGGATACAATATATGGCCCTCAGTATCTTAGAAAAACAGGCTATATTATAGAAATCACAATGGTGATGACTCTGTCATCTCCAGGAACAACATACAACATATACTCCCCCACATGCTTAAGCATGGCATCACAAAACTGATGGAGTATTCTCAAGGCAGAAGTCTAAAATATCTTCACTATGCCCCCAGTAGGTCTCTGAAAGGTCACTGTAGCCAATATATGTAAAGTCACACATACCTTAATATCCACTTGGATAGGTATGCCCCATCACCCACAGGGGTGCAAATGAGGCTCAGACATGTTCATAATTTCTTGGATGGTGTCCTTATCTACATGCTACCAGTCCACAAAGTCAGTTTCATGAAGGCTATGAAATGTTAACTGTGAGTGGATGACCTGGCGCCTTTGAGGCAACATCTTGCACCAGTGGGTTCAGCAGTGGTAATTAATACATCTTATAGATATGCATTTACTAAAGCAGTGGCAATCCCTCACATTATTTAGCAATTTCCTTAACTTGAACATGATGATTCAGCCAAGTTTAAATATGCTGAGGCACATCTCAACTGCATGCCATTGATGCATTTATGAATCACTCTGCCATTTTGTTTTCCTCTCTGACATTCACAGACAGAGCCATTGGAATAACACTGCTCATTATCATAGCAAATACCACCTGCTCACGGTTTTCCTGCATGTGACCATTATCACACAAATTAACTTACCACAATGTAGTGTAGTTTTCTGAATACAAGTCATAAGGCCAGATTCATTAACACCAACAGTAAGTGTACACAAAGTGTGCATGATCTGTATTCAAGAACATCCATATCACATTTTTTGTACTTTCTAGTCACTCAGAAAGATTACACTAAGTATACATGTAGTCTGCACTGTGTGGTAACTTTTGTTAATCAAACCCAATAATTAAGACTGCATGAAAATCAGTAGGAAAACTAAAATTAGGAGGAAAAAGGTATAAGTTATGCTTGTGTTGTCTGTTCACTAAGAACAGTGTACACTTAATGTAGGCATAATGAATCACAGCAAACTTCTTTCTCTTTCTGTACAAAAAATATATGATAATTCTAAGTACTTCTGTGTGATTTTAATTAATAAATCATATTATCACTTTTAGTTGGCTATTGAGATTATATCACTGTGACTTATTTTTTCATATAAATGGCTGAAAACACATTTTATTCAAATCATGAAAGAGTATAGACTCCACCCTATGTCTTTCTGTTTATAAGTTAAAGAAATATATTTTATTACCTTTTTCCATACAGAGTTAGTCATCTAAAAGAAATGTAATTATATTTAATAGTAATATCTGTTTTTGATTTGACATCAGAGCAGTTATTTGCCCATAATGTGATATAATCTCTAACTTACCTGGCATGCATTTCTTTTCTCCTGGGCATTAATGCTCAGTTTCTCTTGCATTCTGAATATGTTTTTTTTCCTGGAAACCTTTAGTTAATAGCTATCTCCTATTGGCCAAAAACTGCACAATAATTAAACTTCTGATTTATCAACTGAAATGAGGAAGCAAGAAAAAGCCTTCACTTCTGTAACTTCACTTCATTTTTAAACCAGTATTACCTTTTTTTAAGTTTTCAATGAACGAATATCCCTACTGCTAACTGTACCTCTGATAAGGATGAACAGCTGTTAAAACAATATGTACAGAATGGGCTACACAAACACAATATCAGCAGACACACGCTGGGAGTTGTTTTTACTGGTCAGAGTGTATCACGCCTGATGCTTTTAATGTAAACAACATTTACCCAAAGGATGAGTCTTAAAAAAGCTGGCAGAGCATGATGGCATTTTGAAAGGTTCTAAGCTTGTGGACCTTTTAACAAAGATTAATTTGCTATAAATTTCTCTAGGGAACCCAACACTGCATGAAAAGTACATTTATAATGAACATCTCATTAAAAGAGTTTAGTATAGCTGCACCATCTTGTCTACAAGTTACAGTGGAACTATTTGAAAAACATGCAAAAAGAGACAAACTTTAATTTTGGAAACCAAAGTATAAGAAATCAGTGATCTGCAAATCTACTGCATGGCTTAGTTTTTGAATTCCTTATTTTAAATAGTTGCCTTTTCTTTGGTTACATTTAAAAAAAGTTTAATATAACAAATCAAGGAATATCTAACTAATAAATTCAAACTTATAAAAATACCGTAATCCAAAAATGAAAGAAAACGGCAAAAAAACGGCAAAACGATAAAACAATAAAATCCAAGCTTTAATACATGCATATAAATAGTATTAAGCTTGTCACATGACATACTCAATGTTTTAACCCTATCATGTGAAAAAGCTTAATACTATTTATATGCATTGTGTGTGATGCAACCAGGTCTTGAGAAGTTCTATGTGAATGAAAGCGCTTACTGGTTGTTGTTTTACTGTATTAAAGTTTGGATTTTATTGTTTTATCATTTTTCTGTTTTTTACCGTTTTGTTTAGAATATCTAATTAATGTTATGGTGGAGTATAAGATCCATAATTATATACAGTCCTGGGAAGTAATGAGTCTGTAGGTAGACAACAGCATGCCATTGAATACTGTATCCTTTGGCCAGAAACCTTACACAATTAAATTTGTTTCTCCCATCACACTGAAGTCTGGCTTAACTACAGATAATATTTAAAGTATAATCTTCATTAATACCAATAAATAAATAAAAAAGGCAGCTGACAATTTTGTTATATATGCATGTATATGTGGAATTGTGCATTATAAATACTGTTTGTAATACTTCAGTCAGTTGCAATACTGCTGTCTGTACAAGCAGAACATGTATATATATATATATATATATATATATATATATATATATATATATATATATATATATATATACACATATACACACACACACACACACACACACACACACACACAGAAAGAGAATACAGTGCAGTGTTAGAAAACATGAATATAGTTAGCTTATTCTTGTAATTTTGATGAAACAAAATTTTGAGTTTGACTTTTTCATTATCATAAAAGACAACTCTTCCTAAAATTGAAACTTTACTCTCATTGTGCACGTTTCCTCCCTACAGAATTACTTGTGACCTGCCACATGTAAGCAAAAGCACAACTTAGTGATTTCTCATGTTTTTTGGCATTTCCAGTGCTATTCTCCTTCCTCACCATGTTGGGTTTGCTTGAGGCCTCTTAAGATTTCTTTAAGAATTTATCATCCATGTTTTCATAGTAGATATACCATTACAAATTAAATGGTTCACCAGGAGAAATCATACACTGAAAGTACTGCCACCTAACACAATTAGTCCATATACCTACTGAGTCTGTGGAGCTACAGACTTATTGTAAACATGGAAGCCAACCACTAGTGAGCAGCTAAGTTTGGGCTGTCCTGAAATATAATAATCTGCCCAATGGACAAATAAGGTAGGAAGAAGACCTGCAAGCAGAACTGTCAAAAGCGTTTTACTCCTTAGAAAGGTATGTTAACTTTACCATGTCCTGCAGCTAAAATAAACAGTTCATTACAGTGTTTGTAAAATGGCCAAGACCACAAATGTTTGAAAGTCACTGGAACATATGTAGTAGAGCAATGAGAAAATAATATGGAAATAAATTGTAATTCTGTGTACTGTAATTCTAAGTCAGACAGTGGTCCAGAAAATTATAATTAACTTGGTTACTTCATTGTGATAATCAGGCTTGGTAAACTGATGCTGTACATGCTAGAAATATGATTCTCATAAATCACTGTTTTGTATGTTTAAGAGGCTTGTATTTACAGGTGTCATTGTAAGGTATTTTAATTTGCCTGGAGAAGACTTATAGTGTATATAGTGGTTACAATTTAATGGAGTGTAAATGCTATATTGTAGGTGCTGGCACTATGCACCGAGTTGTTTCACTAGTCAGAGGGCATTTTGATAGAGGCTTTTAATGTAAGCAGCATCTATTGAAAGGATAAGTCTTAAGAAAATGGCATTCCATGTTTGAGGGGGTTGTGTCACCAATGCCATCAAATGTAAAGGTGATGAGATACCCAATGCCACCCAATCTGATGTTGGACCAGTATGCACTGGGTCTGGATCTCACCACTGCAAAACAAAAAAGTACACACGTCTGCTTTGATAGCTAGTTAACAAATGTCAGCCTGACTCCAAGAAGATACAGGGAAAATTTACTGCTTCCCGGGCATGGGATAACAAGTCTTCACACCCAAAATGGCCTGTTCACCAATTCACCAGCAGCTTAAATATCCGAGTTTCATGCCCATCAGTCCCAGATCCCTGCCTTATCTCTTTACTCTCTGTCAGCTAATGTCTTCCAGTGTCCCTTTATACACCCACATACTCCCAAGGAAGGCAGGAAGAATTCTCCAGTCCCTCATAGATTTCCTCCTGGTGCAGTAATATTGCCATCACTCTGAGTTGTGGCCAGAGACTACCAGTCACTGGCTGCCCTAAAATCATGACAAATAAGGAGTGCATCAATTAATCTCTATTCCAGTGGTAGGCCTACCTAAGCAACCTCGTGGAATATGTGAAACATACAGCTTACCACCCAAGCAGAGATTATCCTTTTGGAAGATGAACAAAGGTGCAATAAATACACCTATAATTAACAACTAACTAACTAGCTGATTAAATAAATACATTCACACATACACAACAGCCACAAGTGGTTAATAGTAAATAAATTAACTTTACTTAAATAATAAAGAAAACAGTACAAGGGACTGTACTTAGAAATGTATTCCATATTAAGACATCACTAGGGATATTTTCAAACAGAGCCACTTGCTTGCTACATTGCTCTCTCTTCCTTTTCAGTTAAGAAAGACTCTTGCCAAAGGTACTTAAAAGGATGCTCACCCTGGGCTCTAGCCTGAGCTGACTATTCATGCAAGCAGTGTTCCTTTCTTACTACTGCAGGTTTGAAAATAGTTATGTATGGACGCTGTGTACCTTTTGGCAATTGCCTCCTCTTCTTTTACCAGGAAAAGATACAGATAACTGTGAGAGTTAAAGAGCTGTGTCTCTAAACACCACACTAGTATCACAGTGATAGTCTTGCTTGATGCTTCCTGACATCATTGTCCTCAACTTTGTCTTAGTAGACATTCAGACCATCTATGCCCTATTTGGTTGCATTTACATGTAATCTCAAAACTTGGGCATTTACCTGAAGGCATAAACTCACAAACACAAAAGTACAGTGCCAGGTCCCCATTTCTATGTATTGACAACCATCTAGGTAGGTAAAGGTCCCATTTTCTCTCTATCTCTTCAGCAGTCTTATACTCGGTCTATCATTCAAATCCTCATGTCCTAAAGTATATTACTAAGGTTCTGTTCCCTGACCAGAAGATCTGTGCGCATTAGTAATGTGGTGACCTTACATCCACTCATCCATCTGTGAAATTAAGTGCTGACTTCTGCTATACATTCAGTAATATTTTTATTCTACCTTCCTCTATATTCTTCTTTCTGTACATATTTGAGATTGGCTTAAAAAAAGAAAGCATACATTTTTTTTACATTTGGCAAAATGTAAACAGCCAATATCATTGAGTTTAGAAACTGCATACAGTGCTTTACCTGTGGGAAAAGGAGATAAAAACCTTAACCACTGCTACTTGTTATCCTTGTGCTGAATACATACCAAAGACTGTTGCAAAGAAATCCAAATCATCCCGCACCTTGTATCAAGGAAGACCTTCTGTACTGGCCTGGGTTTCTTGGTGTGATTAACCCCTTCCAATGACTCTGTGTCTATGGTAAAGAAAGAGATCTGCTTTTTATGCTAGCATTGTTTTTCTCAATCTGTTCTTTTTTTGTTACTATATTTGCTTCAAGGCCTTTAGATCCATATGCTTTATTTTCAATGCCATTCTCAGAAGTTACAGCAGGACAGAAGAGTGTCCTTGAGATAGTCTCTGCATATTTGTTCCAAGCTATATTATACACACTGCTGTCACCACTTTTTCCCTGAATATACTTGCCTGCTGTATTTCTTTTGCATGACATGATGTAGCCAATAGAGTTACTGATATTTTAGCAAAAATGTCTAAAGATCATGTTCAACATATTCCTAAACTAAACTGACTAAAAAAATGATAACTGCCGTGTACAAGACTGCTTTACATTTTACCTCGCAGCAGCATGGGTTAACACAGACACACCTACAGTAACAAAAATGTTCTAGGCTATGTACCTTCATTTCTAGTATCCTCACCACTAGACACTAATGTGAGAGAGGCTGATGCACCACAACCACCAAATGTGAAGGTGAGGAGATACTTACTTCCACCCAGTGTGATGCTGGAATGGCACTGATGGGATTAAGTAGAAGCAAGAAATTGCCCACAAGTGGTAGGAGATGATATCAAAACAGAAACTTTAGCCATTTTTTAAGGGAAGAAGGTCACAGATTGCCATGTTGAGGGACGCAAGACCTAACCCCCCCCCCTACTTAGTATAGTGCAGTCTGTGTTCAGTTCACTTCACGGGATATGTCTATTTATTCTCTCCAGGACACCACTGGCAAAGTGCACATCTAATGAAGATTGCATTTTCTCACAGCTATTTATTACAGAACGTGAGTGCTGCCTAATAACCTGCATACATTTATGTTGTACTTACCCTTCCCCAGTCATTTTAGATGGGTACAAAATTTGAGCCCTAATAAGTATTTCTTCTTGATCTTGGATTTACCAACATGCCTTGCAAGGGGTGCTGAGCAGTGGTATTGCCCAAATTATTTGTGATTTCTCATGTGTTGTATGTTACAAATGTGGCAAGAGAATTTGTCTACTTAACTGCTTTACATCCATTACATACAATCATCCACTTAGTAAATGTAGGCTCATTTACAGATAATTGTTTGGACTAAACCTCCCTCCAGACAGAATAAGAAGTTGAAACTGCACTTTTAAATATGCCATCCTATTCTACAAGAAAACAAAATTGCTTTCTGATTTCATGTAGGAAATATAGGAAGGTAAATGATGGACGTTACAAGTTGGTGGTTTCAGAAATGTAGTGATTATCAGGACAGAGTTTACATGGACATAACAGGCTCTTCTTTATTCACAAAATGATTCAGAAAGGAGATCTAAGAGTTCAATGGTAACAGTAGATAGAGATAGAAGACTTATGGCCAAGCATAGAAGTTTATTGCTAGATGTTAAAAACTGTGGGTAGGGGTGGGTACAGATAACCAAGTGAATGCAAGAAGGGAAACTAATCTCAAATCCCTAATTAGAATATGAAAACTATACTCTGGCATCAACCTGACTTATTTATTATTAATAGAGAACATAAGAGATCATGGATAGAATAAGCAGACACATTCTCAATCATAACATGGATAGCTTGTTCTGTATCAGTGGAATTTGTGCATGCTGGAGGACAACACAAATTGGAACGTACACATTTTCTTAAAATATCTTCATAATTCCAGTCAAGCTGTATTACACCAAGCATTAGACTGAAATCCAGGATCCTTTTACCAAGCAAGCAATACTCTTAATGCTTAAGTGTAATTCTGCATGTAAGAAAGACCCTCTACATTTTAAACCCTCTACATTTTAAATCAAAACATTCCAAGACATTATAAAAATTAGGTGACAACCTAGTAAAAGATGATGACCTTGCAAATGCTTTCTAGGTAATGAAGAAAACATTTGTCTTAAAAAAAAATTTAACAAACAGTAGGCATTTCACTCTGGAACACATTAGAAACAAAATATTACATGATAGGTCTTCAAAAATATCAACAGATACTATATTTTTTGTAAGTAATTATAAAGTAGTTAAAGTGTAAGAAGTGCAGAGCTAAAAAAAAAAAAAAGTAAACACTGCTCTCTAAGAATGCCACACAGGAAACAGGAGCCAGAAGCATAAAAAAGAAAGACCGAACATCAACAGTCCTCCTGTAATATTTAATGTGGTAGACTACAATAAAAGTAAATGAACCTCAGTCATAAAATGATGTACAAAAGTACAATATTACATAGTTTACAGCTTATGTCCTTAACTTTGAGCAGACTTCAGCAGAACAAATTAATCCCATACCTTCCACCCATTTTAATAACCTCAATAGTCAAGTTACATGTTCAGTTTAAAAAGGCAAACGCACATTAAAAAGTTATTTATCTTACAAAACAAACATGCTTTGAGAGCACATGTAAATATTTTATATGTACTCTTTTTATTAAAAAACTCCATAAAATTCTGTTCATTACCTCCATTTGAATTTTGCACTAAAAACAACTAAATGAGGTTTGATACCAAACTAATTTGCCCAGGGACATCTTCAAAGGAGGGTTAGATAATTATATTATTGTGAGTTATGGGGTGGGGGGGGGTGAAAGGGTTAAATGGGAATGAGGGATGGCTGGGAGGAACTGAGGTAAGGGTAGGGAGGGGCTTAAGATGTTTAAGCAAGTATAGTTGGGTAAGGAATCATATTTTGGGGTGAACTTGCTGTATGGTAAGCTTACGTCCAGTACGACCTGTGAATACGGTGATGGTCAGGTAGGCCTTGGGTTAATGCCAGTACACAAAGAAGAGGTGGGTAATATTTGTATTATAATTTTTTCCCCCCTTAAGGTTGGATTTGCTAGATGATCTGGTTTGTTGCATGTGAGGGTGCGGGGTTGGTTTGTTAGATAGGTTTTTGACTGGGTTGCTGGTGCAGGGAGGCCATTATGTTGTGTAAAGATGCCTCCAAGGTATATAATCTTAACTTTTAATATGACTGTTTTGGTCTGGGATTATTTAGACTGCTTTAGACCTTAATTATCAATAATGTTCAGCTGGCTCCTGTCTCTTTGATCATCGGAGGTAGTGATTTGGGTTGCGATCAAAAGAAACATTTTAATGGTTCTGTTCCTCCTAGGTGGTTTTAGGCTGTGTTGCTCAACAAGAGCTGGAATGGAGAGAGCTTTCTTCTTAGTGCAGCTGTTGGCTGTACTGAGCCACAGTTTCATCTTCTGTCGATTATTGTACCTGGTGGTTGCGAGTTTCCTGGGCTGTGAGGCACGGTTGGTCTTGGAGCATGCACGGTGGAGTGCTTGCCATTGGTATGGGTATAGAAGAGAAGGTTAGACGTGGATTTTCCCAGTGGTCAAAGTATGTTTAGGGAGTTTGGGACCTTCAGAGGACGGAGGTCATGGCAACAGGTCTGTCACACTGCCAGCCCAGCTATCTGGAATTTTGTAAATAATTCTGTTATTTGTGAATATCAATTTGATTTATACAGAAGTGTGTGCTGAACAGGGTTTGCACAGTACTGAACTTCAAAAATGTAACCACAGCATGCCCTACTGGCTTACAACAAAAATGTATAGAAATTATTGTAATTGTGTGACTGTATATATTTTTAACAGTAGAAACTAGAACATACAGAGTTAACTTGTAAAATTTCAAGAAAATAACTTGAAATGAAACTGTTTTACAATTGTGCTATAAAAGTTATCTTTCAGTTTCAGTGTAGCAGACACAATGCCTAGAGCTAGAAGTTTTTTTGTATTGTCTTGAAAGAAAAGTAATTGCTAGGCTTGAGATGTGGAAGCATTTTATTGCTTTATGACTTGCTAGAGCTAGAAGATTTTTGTATTGTCTTGAAAGAAAAGTAATTGCTAGGCTTGAGATGTGGAAGCATTTTATTGCTTTATGACTTGCTAGCAGATGTAAAGATCTGAGAGGTATGTATTTTTCACACAGAGATGTTAAATTCTGTTAGTTTATGACAAAAGGGGTTTTAGCCTGGGAACTGAAGTCAGGTGACAAAAACTGGTGTCATCCAAGTTAACCCAGCAGTAATATTTGATATTAATTTAAGAACTCTCTCAGAGAGAGACTGGGCATTTTGTATTTTGTCTTGGACCTAGCAAGAACATCCACTAATCACCATCATCTGCACTTGCCTTGCTGGAAGCAAGTTTCTAGGGCTTAGCAACTCTTTTAGATATATGTAGGATTATAGTAAACATTAGTTTAGCTGTTTTCCGTATTTATTTGAGACTGTCATGCAATGTTTTAAATATTTCCTGTGATTTTGATCTCTGAAGTTACTGTGTTGCTTTACTGAGTAGTGTCTTGTTCTTTTCATATTTATTATTAAATATATTTAAACCCAACTTTGTGGCTATTTGTGAGACATATTTAAGTTCTTAGAATACTTGCATATCTGTTTGGTGACACTGTACAGGCCACTGCTAAATAGCCTTGCTCTTGGTCAGACTACCATTTGGATTATTAGTAACATTAGACAGTAGGATTAGACACCCTTTGTTAAGGGTCTTAAGTAGCTGATGAAGAGTTGGCTGGTGGCAGCTGGAACTACAGTATAGTCTGAGCAAAATGGGGCATAGCTGGCAAACCTATGCAAACACGTTGATACCTTCCCCAGGTGTGTATGTGTGTGTGTGTGTATGTCTGCTTGTATATAAAACAAATCTCAAAATGTGTATGTGTGTGTGTCGGCTACTTAGGCAGGGACACACAGCACTAGTTGGACAGAGAGGGTTGCTGGAGGTCTTAGCTTGTCCACATGGCTGAGATCTCAACCCTATAGCTTTGCCAGTGGGGAGCCTTATTGGGGATTTGGAGAAAGAGCGAAAAAACAGCCCCAGACTGACTGTGATCTCTGAGTTGTCTTAAGGGAAATTGCCCTTTACTGTGTGTGTACTTATTCTCCCAGTGTGTTAATCCCCACTGTTGCCAGTGATGAGGATTGAAGATCCTTGATTACCGGGCCAGTGCAGCAGCAGCAGAGGTCATACAGTTGAGTCTTAGGTTTCAGGTCTTTAAAGGAATGCATGTTTCAGCTCTGGTTCTTCCACTTTCTGTGTGGGGTGAACAGTGTTTGAGAAGTGTCTCTGCCTCGTGTTTTTGTTTCCCTGGTTTTTGGTTTTACTGGATGTCTTGATCTGTCACATTGACAGGTTTTGTCAGGCCCATTTAAAACGGCAGTTTCTGGACATCATTGGCGATTCAGGGGGTGGAGCACTTTATTCTTTATGTGGTGGTTCGTAGTTTGGCTCTGCCATGTTTCCAAGGATACCATGGCATTGCAACTGTATGGGTTGAAAAAGTGGCAGGAGTTGTGTTGGTATGTGCTGTTTCTTAAAATATGCATTTGTTCTTGACACATCATGGGGGCAGGTGAGCATAGCTATGAATAAGGGACACAGATCTCAGAATAGTGAATGCACAAATGATCCATTCTGTCTCTCCTTATTTATTTATTTTATTCTTGTTTCAAGTTTTACTTTCTAGTCAAGCTATTATGGTGTTTAAAGCTAGCAGTATATATTGAGTTTGGATCGATGTTTCAGACAGAGGTACTTTACTGGAGAGTAGTCAAAATATGCTGTCCCATAGTCTTTTTATAGCAGTGCTTTGCTTGCTTGCTGCAGTGGCTTTGGGAAATGGCAGTGTAAAATTATATTGGTTTCTTTTGGATTTTGGTTCTTTTCAGTATCAACGTGTTTGCATAGCTCGTTTGCTAGTCAGATACATATTGTGTGCCATGCATTCCTTTTTGTTGAGTACAAGGGGATGACTCATGGTGATCTGCCCAGGATTTTGCATGGATAGCTTGTGTTTGCAAAGAAGAAGGTGCCCGTGATTGGAGGTCTTTTACCACACATGCACTGTGTGGTGTTCACAGTCATGGGGGAAGAATAGGCATGGTGGGGTTTAACAGCATATGTGATAGGAAGGAGGGAGTCATACCTTGCAACTGTGTGGATTTCCACTAAGTGGCCAGATTTCATGTCACATTTAAGAGTTTGACAGTATCTGTGCTGAAGGTTGGTGGGTGGAGGGTGGCAGTGCTCACACCATACCTCTACTATGCAGACCTTTTCTGGGGGGGGGGAGTTGAAGAGCTGTCTAGAGAAATACTTTCTGAAAGAAGCATGTTGGACATTAGGGGGTCTGCTGAGTAAATAGTTATTGACAATTTCTGCATTTGGAGGAGCTGTCTTTGGAAATAGTATGAGCCGGTCAGTGGCACCCACAGGGGGTTGTTACCCATATGGTTTGGAAAGATGTTTGGTTTGTCAAAATGATTTATTCCCAAAGGGATTTGTCACAATTAAGCTAAGATGTGTGGCCATGTGTTGGGCAATGGTGTTATTCGCTTGACCACTGCAGGTGCTTTCTTCTCCTTTCGTGTAAGCCTTATTATAGCCAAGTTGCTTTGTTTACCACAGAATGTCCTGGCTAATTTTAATTCATGGATATCTTTTTGTGTGGTTATATTGTTAACCAGGATGTGAATGGATATAAGATCCTTTGTAGGTATGACCATGTTATTATCATAGGTTAATCTTGCTGGTTAGTATAATGGTGTTTACTTTTCATCGTCTAGGAATATTATGACAAATTAATTTAAAATGAGTTTACTTTGTATAAACGGGAAAGCTAAGAGTAATTTACATTATGTGTCTGAAGACTAGAACGCAGGGTAAAGGGAGAAAAGATGCAAAATAATTAACCAATATTATTGAAATAGGAGTATATGTAAACAAGAATATCTTGAATACATCTTTTGTAATCTGATATGTATCACACTAGATAGCAAATTCTCTGGAACTTGACATGAAACTATTTTGCATTGTAATGCTTTATTACACTAATAACGTTCTATAATTTCTTCAGAGGTTGTAAAGGGTAGATTCATTTGTCTCATTCCTGACAACAGCTTAATTTAATGCAGTTCATAAAACAACTGTATGGTAGGCAAGATTAATTACCTGAGGGAGTAAAAGTTTGTGAAAGTGATCTGACATAACTCGCTGTCACCATAATTGAAATAACTCCTTTATATGTCAAATGTTTGCAGTACACTGGGGAAAGTAAGTAATTTAGTTAAGGGAAGTAGGGACTCTATTACAGTTCACATAAGTTAGTTTGGTACATACTGTACTGGTTTAGCTTAAATTGCTGAGACAGAACATTAATATATATTTATTTTCTTCTAATGTACACTGCATCTGTGATCTAAACAACCCGTCTTTACCAGTTTGCTTACATAACTGATGCCGAGACTATTTTAAAATATAAGTTTACTTGGCCTATACCATGCTGTATAGGTTTTATATGGAAATCAAGAGGTGAACCATGTATATTGATACTTAAATTATTTTTTATTTTTTATCTGCAGTGATTAGTTGCAACATACTCCAGCTGGTATTTCACTTTACATTCTGTGTTTTAATGAGGGTCATTGATTTATTTTGTTGTATGTTCCTTCTCTGGCTGTGAAAGGATTTGACAGGGGTAAGGTGGCATCAGGTTGACTTTAGCGGAGACAGGGCAGTGTAACGGGTGCAGTTCAGGAGGGAGGTGGGGCCTTTATATTGCTTAATGCCATTAAGAAGTTCTAGTTTGTGTGTGCAGAGAATTTACAGTGTTTTTTTGTAGGTGGGTGGGAAGCAGTCAGTGGCCTGAAGAAAGTGAATTTTAAAGGTGATGAATTTGTTGGGGTGGATATTCCTGCTGTTCCGAATATGCTGGTCACTGGCATTGTCATGGTCACCAGAGTGGTGCGCAATGAGATCACAAAGATCAGTTCGCTAAAGTGAGCAATCGTCAGTGGCCTGAAGGAAGTGAAATTGAAAGGTAATGGATTCTGCTGGGATGGGTGTTCTTTTCTGGTGGCTGGAGTGGTGCACAGTAAGGGCACAGGTAGTCCTACTTTATTTGCGTTCATTAGGGCACATCTGAGTTAGAGTAGTGTGGGGGCAAGTGAGGGAGAGATAGGTTGGGGCAGTGTAACAGTGTTGGGATTGTTTATGGGGAGTGTGGGGTTGATACAGCTGGAGTAGATTCAAAACTATAGGGCTCTTACAAGCCAGCTAAGTTCAAACTTAGGTTCCATGGGCAGCATCACTTGGCCTTGTCCAAGAGTGAGATGGGCGGAACTTTTAGGGTGAATTTACAGTTCCCATCCAGTTGTTTAAACTGTTTGCGCAGAGTCAATAATGTGTTCTGCTTGACAGGACACCAAAGTTTGTTTCAATGGTGTGGTATTTTCAGGTGACAAATTTGTCCCTCAAATGGGTACTGGTAATATCCCATACCAGGTTAAGGCTTTAAAAAGAGTAGCATGTGGATCATTTCACTTGTGCTTTGGTAATTTTGTAGACTGGGTTTCAGGAAGCATTATAGGTATGTGGGTGTCCTCGGGATATTTCAGGATTTAGGTGTTTTGTTGGCTATGTGAGGGTTAGACAGCTTAAGCAAGGCATGGTTTTGGGTTTCCTTGCAGATGTGGACATATTTGGATTCTTTACTTGCCTCATAGGTAACATATGGGATGGAAAGCTTGAAGGGAAAAGCCAATGACAAGCAGCGAAATAAGGATGCTGTCAAGCTTTTGTAGTCCTCCAGTTGCATGTAGGCCAGTTACTTGGGTAATTTTGGGTGGGGATTAATAATTTGGTGCACAGTGCTGGGGCTGTATGTGTGACAAGGATAAGTGAAGTTAATACATCTTGCTCGGTGGTTCATTGGTTTGAAGGTTGGTGTAGGTGGAGAGTGAAGATTGAAAGATTTTGGCTATTGTCAAGATAGGTTTTGTTGCGGGGGTTGGTTTTGGGAAATGGAGGTTCATGGCATTATAGTTTGTGGCATTTTATGTTATTGATGTATTTTAGTCATTCAGAAGATGGTTTGTTGGTCAACAAGTGGAAGGATGGTCATTATGTTTTCTGCTTAGGCTGGACAGTTGGTGTGATGGCAGGATTGCTCTGAAACTGAATTTGAAAAGGTAATCTCATTTTGATCATTTTATACAGTGGGTGGGAAACTAGGGCTGCAGTTAGAGATGATGGTAGGCAATTGTCCTTACATTGTTTAGCACGGCATTGGGTTTAAGGTTCTGATGTTGCCTTTGGCAGGAAATGTCCAGGGACTCATTACAATGTTAATACTGGTAGGGAAAATCAGTGAAAATTTAGTTTATATATGTAAGTTATGCAAAGTTATGGTTATTTTAGTATTGGAGGGTGATCACTGGATCATTTCAACAGTTTAGTCAACTGGTGGCTTTTGGTATTTATATGCCAAGGCTTTTGGGGTTGATGACAGGGATCCATTTTTGTTAGAGAGGATGGCAACACTGAATGAAGTTTGTTTTAATCTCCCTCCTTTATGGGTGGTTAGGTTTTTGGACATTTTGCTAAGAGGGAGGGGAAACAGCCGGGTCAGGCTGGTAGGCAGAGAAGAGGGACAGGCTTGCAGTTTTCTGCGCCCTGTCTGGTGTTGGAAGTTCATTTCAATGAGTTGGGAATAGAAAATGTGCAGTTGTAGGCTGCTTGATAAGGAAAATAAGTGAGTGGAGGTAAGGATGCTGCTTATCTGGATGGATGTGTAATTCAATAAATGGTATATGAAGTGAGTGGTGGGATGTTGCTTCATAAGTAAGGGAGTGAGTGAAGGTATGGACGCTGCTTACTGGGTCAGGATGAATGAGGTCACACTGACCTGATAAACATTATATGGATGTTTATGCTGTGATTAAAATCAGCTATACTATGCTTCAGTTGTGATTAATAAATATTGGTTAACAAAGTTATGTTTTTGGAAGTTTGATAAAGATAGTCAAACGTCATTCGGTGTGACGTGTTTATTGAAGGGGACTGGGACAATAACCTTGCTTCAAACAGTAATAACATCTTTTCCATTTCACTTTCTCCAGTAGAATCAAGTTATTCAATACAAACTAAAAAGCAGGTAAACCTTTTCAATAAATTCATAAGAAGGTTCAGGTCTTATTTAAATAATTATTATAGAGGCCATCCAATTACTAGGACTGTTCTTTTAAAACCAACACTACCAGCATAAACCACATCTCTGAATGGGATGGTAGCTCTTATGAAATAAGCATTCCGTTATAATTTTGCTTACATCTTTAATATGGATTCTATAGAAATATGTCCCACCTGGAGGATTATTAGCATTTAATCCAAACTGCCACATAAATTCTTTGTATTTGTTCTCCCATGCTCCACCTCTAGTATCCATCGTAAAATGAGTTTAAAATTATGACATAAAGAAACTTGTCCTAATAGCTCCCAGTTGTCACCACCCACTTGCTGCATCAACCCTACTCCTGGTTTCAATTTACTTTATGCAGCCCTGCTTTCATTCCCCATGGTGAAAACAATTAATATTCAGTTCCTGTCAAAGCTTTCAAGGAAACAAAAAGGATATTACGTTTCTGTGTGCATTTATGATGGGGGAGGTTAGTCAAGACTCTAAGCGTTTACTTTTTATGAACTCGTCAAAAAGCTTATTTTAATAGTGCAGTTCTTTATTTTCTTTCTTTATTCTGCATAGCATAATTGCAAGCAGTATAGTCAAAAAGGTACAGTTTGGTGTATTCATACTAAATCTATTGACATAATACCCTTATTCCATAGTAAAGCAATCTCAGAATTAGTATGTAAAACTGTTACAGGTTGCCATACTATACATCTCCCATTGTGTCAGTAGGTTTTGGACTTCATTGTTTAAAATGAACCTACTGCTTGTGTAACATGTTTTTTTTTTTTTTTACAACAGGTTAAAAAATCATTATACCATGACCCCCCATTAATATTCCAAAACGTGCACGCTGATCGGCCAGCGTGCACGTTGTAAATCGACTTATACTAATGGAAAAAGGTCCGGTCGCCCGGACTTTTTCCATTAGTATAAGTCTTTTTTAAAACACTGTCTCGCTATGTTAAAGGAGTTTAACATAGCAACACAGGTTTAAAAAAAAGCAACTGAGATCTCCGTTGCTTTTTTTAAAGCTGTCTCGCTATGTTAAACTCCTTTAACATAGCGACACAGTGTGTAAAAGCAACGGAGATCTTACTTTCTCCGTTGCCTTTTTTTTAAACCTGTCTCGCTATGTTAAATGGGTTTAACATATGAAGCTTTAAAATAAGCAACGGAGATCTCCGTTGCTTATTTTAAAGCTGCCTCGCTATGTTAAACCCATTTAACATATCGAAACAGTTTGTAAAAAGCAACGGAGATCTTGCTTTCTCCGTTGCTTTTTTCAAAACTGTCTCACTATGTTAAATGGGTTTAACATAGCGAGACAGCTTTAAAAAAAGCAACGGAGAATCTCAGTTGCTTATTTTAAAGCTGCCTCGCTATGTTAAACCCATTTAACATAGCAAAACAGTAACAAGCAACGGAGATCTTGCTTTCTCCGTTGCTTTTGCCCACAGCTCTGATGTACTGCATAGGCATACGCATGCGCAGTACATCAGAAATGCCACAGAATACCTGACAGCTGCGGAAGGGCAGCAAGGAGGCATTATACAATGCCATTATTTAAGAAAAGTAATTATTTTTTTTCTTAAATAATGTCATTAATATAATAACCCACTTCTGGTTGTGGGTAATGCTGGATTTACCCACGGTTGGCTTCGCCCTCGGGACCAAACCATGCCAACCGTGGGTAAATCCAGCATTACCCACACCCAGGCGTGGGTTATTGCTATATTACACTTGGCTAATATTCAGAGATCAAAAAACCAAACATGAAAAGAAGACTGCTTCTACTGCTATTTGAAACTTGCATCATTATGATGCTTTCTACAGAGAAGTGGCAGTCATGCATATCAAAGCACTTAGCCAACATTCAGAAATCCACAGAAAATAAAAATATCAAATAAAATGAACAGAAAACTCTGTTTAAACTAGCATTTTAGCTTTGCATTGCTCATATATTTTCTTGCAAGTGAGGTCATAACATTCCTGAAAGGCTACTTTTCTTTGAGGATAAGAAGCACAAATGAATGACTCAGTGAGAGCAGTTGTGAGTACAACAATTTGTGATGGAATTTAATGAAAACCATTGAAACTTCCTGTAAATGCCCCTCCCCCGACCCACTGCAGACAAAGCTGGCGCAGGCTCAAAAAGCCAAACTGAAAATGTAAGCAAAGACCAGAATCAAAACAAAAAAAATCTCTGGGACTGTCCGTTTAAGTATTTACAAAATACAAACTTACCAAAATACAAAATAAAATTGTTTTAAATCTTATATAGGTCTTTCAGTGCTCTTATAGTGCATTGTTTTTGTTTTTATCGGTAACGTCATAAAGATGTTTGTAAAGTCTCTTGCTGAAAGCCCTTTTGGTTTTCTCCATATAATAACTAGAACAACTGGATTGTTTGAATAAATAAATCATTCCTTTACTCTGGCAGGTTCTGGATTTGGCTTTTATTCTATCTACAATTCCCTTGTCTCCCCTATACAGTGTATTAACATGAAGGGAAGGAAGAATAAGCCGCGGTGGTACAGCGGTAGCATTGTTACCTCATAGCAAGAGGTTCTCCCCTTCGATTCTCGGCTTGGCTTGGGAGTGCCTTCTGTGTGGAGTCTGCATGTCCTCCCCGCGGTTGGGTAGCATTCGAAAGACATGCGTGCGTAAATGGGTGTGCCTTAATTGAAGGTTGGGCATCGAGCTGGCACCTCCACGGTTCGTAAAAATCTACTGCCAATAATTAGCGGACCGGAGTTCCGCTGTGGTAACCCCTTACCGGGAAAAAGCTGAAAGACAAACAAGTGAAGGAATAGCATCTCAGATACCACACTTCTTAACTTTAAAAGAATAAATAATTAAGCCAATTGTATTACACAACGACATAGATATAGGGACACTGTCTGCAATACCCACATTTCCGGTTATACCCTTTACTATTCTGCCATGGTTTTCTCCTTTTGTGGACTCTCCACTAAATTAAATATGCAAGCTACACTACCATGTGGTATGAAAAAATGCAAACAGATAATAAAGAATTCAGTGGATTTTCAAAACAATGTTTGTGATCCCCTAATAATTTAATAAATCACTAATGGTAACCAACAGTTAACACAAAATGTTATACACAGATTTATCTCACTCATGTTGCTCTTCCTAATTCCAGATGACTAAGTCCTACAAGTGAGCTCCTGGACTGATCACATATACTTACTGTATCTGTAGTGAGCAAATATCTTACATTACAATCTTACTCAGAATTCACCCAGAATGCTATCCATCAGATAAGTCAAGATGTACTGTTACACTTGTTGCTAAAAGTCCTCATGTCATGGATGTGTTAAACTACAGAGCCATTTATCTTCCCTGGTGCATAAATACATTTTTACAGAAGTCAGATATCAACACTTCCAAAATGTTGTCTACGACAGTGATATTTTTTATGACATGGTTTCAAGCAATGTCATAATGCTTTGACTGCTAACTGGGTACTTATGTATTACATTTGATGGCCTGGGTAAGGTATTTTAGACTGGTCCCATTTTTGTAGATTTTATTTTTTTCTTTTGATACTGTAACAACTCATTGTGGACCTTTGGTAATGTAATTGGCCTAGTTATTTATTCTTTTAAAGTTAAGAAGAATGGTAGTCTAGATACTCCTCCTTCACTGCATGCTGATATAATTTGGGTGGCAGTCTCATTACTATTTTTAAATATTAATAACCATGTTATCAAGTGATTAAGCTGGTATTCACATTAGGGAAGATTATTAATTGTTGTGCTTTAAGACATCATCAATAGCTTCACTGACGTATTGCTGCAGTCTGTCATGATGGTTACAAGTTTGTCTTGCTAAAATCAAAAACTATACCTGTAGGCATTTTGGTGTTATGGGCAAACCTTTGTAAAGGGTTATGCATCTTCAGTACTCTTCACTACCTAACACACAATGCAGAAATGCCTCAGCCACCCCCATGTATAAAGGTTGCCCCCTCCACTGACATAGAATTATAAACCCATCTTTACAAACTATTGAAAGAATTAGTGTAGATCTAATCAATAAGGCTCTACAAGATGTGCATACTCTAGATCTTTCACGGTTCAGCTTTGTCAAATTTAGAGAATGCCTTTTTAATCTTGTTAGATTCTTTGATAAAGTCATCAAGCTTTAGATGAAGAGCTTCCCATCTTCATTGCTTATCTGAACTAAGCCAAAGCATTTGAAATGATTTCCCACTTTGCATCATAAATAAGCCACCCCCTGCTAAACACAAAACTCTTTGCACTTTGCTGGATTGCTAGTTGGCTGTAGAATATAAAACACTCAATCCAAATAGTTGGTACTTCTTGAAAAATGAAGAGACTGGTACTGCAATGATAAACACTGAGCTCCTGAAAAGATGTCCATTTATTTCCTTATTATGAATTTGCTACTGTTGAGTGTATCTAGTAGAAAACATGATAAAATTATGGACTTTCAAGTAGAAGAAGGTGACATTTTATCACGACATGGACCAGTAAATGAACTCTGTGTGGAATCTTCTCAAGGAAGTCAAAAACTGTATTAACAAAGAAAGACAAGTTATTTTGCTTAAAATAAGACAAAATACATTGACATTCCATTTTGGATATTAAAAAGCATCATACTTTGTTTAGATCATTAGGAATATTGCGGTGGTGGTGCTGCGGTAGTGTTGTCGCCTCACAGTAAGACGTCCTGTTCTATTCTCAGCTAAAGCGTCTTCTGTGTGGAGACATGCGTGAATCGGCGTACCTTCGTTGAAGGTTGTTTGTCAGAACTGGCAACTCGGTACGTAAAAAATCTACTGCCAATCATTAGCGGACCGGAGTTCCGCTGTGGCGACCCCTAACCGGGAAAAGCCGAAAGACACAACAATTATACAGGAAGAGAACCGTGAACCAATATTTGAAAAGGTACAGGAAAAGATGGAGGGAAATAAATTAGGATGATGTCCAAGTTAGAAATGGTTTACAGCATTTTTGTTGCCAGAAATGATTTTTGTGTGGTAGGGAATAGTCTACTTTGCTGATCCCAAAGAGTTCTCTTCCCATCCCACCTAATCCATCCTTGTAGGTGACATGTAGACTTGCAATACATGACAGGGAGAGATATGCCAACAAACAAACATGTCGCTTCTGATTTCTCAGTGTACCACTCATGCTACCCAACTCTCTGCCTACTTCTCTGAACAACTGTTGACATTTTGGTGAGTGTCATTAATACGTCCTGTGTACTAGTTGCACATGGGTCATACTTTATCTCTCTTTGCTATATAGAAAGGTCAAAATTCATGTTGTTTTACCAACAATTTAAGCTTAGATTTGTTGTGATTTACATTTCTTTAACTTTCACTTGTTTTGTTGCAGGGCTGGTGTGTTCTCTATTTCAGTGATTGCTTATTCATCAAGTATCCTCTGAAAACAAAGCCATATATTTTCTAGTGTTTCCGTCATGTGCCTCATCAAAATAAGCTCACAAAATCTTTAAAGTCTTCCCCACACTCTTCAGGAAAATAATATATTTTAATGCTAGTTTATGGTTTTAAAGATAAGAAGGGGAAGCAATGTATGGCACAATGGCACCCAGCTATGACAAGCTATTTATAAGAGATTGGGAAAATATGAATATTTATTATCGCCACTGGAATAAAAGATAAGCTTTTTGCATGTATATTAGTTATATTTTTATTATTTGGAAGAATGATGAAATAACACTGGAAATGTATGTTATTTTTAAGTCAATGTTCAAAATACCAAGATTTTCACTTAATTGTGATTGGGAGTCCATAAATCCTTTAGATTTTAAAGGTGTATAAAGATACAAGTACAAGCAGCCTTCTAAGTAGAACCTCACAGAAATATGAGGTGAGCAATAGGATGCACCTATGCACTGAAGAAGAATGTTGTGAAAGGCCGGAAAAAATACTGGTAAGTCTAAGCAGAAGATAGCTTACTTATTAAAGAGATGAATGCTCTAGTATTGAGATTTATGGAAAGACAATACCCAACCACAAAGGTTAATGAAGTAGATAATGTAGTGACTAAGAAAAAGTATGAGTTATAGTTATTAAGAACATTAACAGAAGCTAGAAAAGGTGAAAGAATTCAGAATAGTGACAATCATACCTCTCAACCTCTTAATGTAATAAATCTGGACAAAGCCTGACATAATGAGGGAACAAAGGCCCCAAAAATAGGGACAGATTTTAAATATTGCTCTCATAAACCTAGAAAGTTGACAGAATAAATTAATTTGTCTTAGCATGTGTTTTTTTAAGCATAAGAAGTCTGAAACTGAAATGTCTGTCATTTTCTGACTTCAGTCCTTAGATCATCCCAGTGCTTTTTTAGAAAAAAACAGAGATTTTATGAGAAACAGACCAAAAATATGAAGCAAAATTCTGGACATCCTGTGAAAATATGGGTAGTTGAGAGGTAAGGTGACAAGAAACCTGTAGTATTTGTATTACCTTATAGTGTTGATACTTCAGCAGTTAAAGATATACTAAGGAATAGCTGGAGGATGCTGTGCAGTTTTGATGATGTTTTAAATAAGGCAGGGTTCCAACAAGCCTCTGACAAAGGAGGTTAGAATATTAACAATTGACTGTCTGCAGTTAAATGACTTGGGGGACACAGAAAAAGAATGAGACTTCCCCCTGTTTCTGTCCCTAGTGTACATTTATTAAAATAGGGATTTAGTTTTATCTTACTGTTAGCAGTTCGTATGTTTCCCTGGACGGTTTAACTGTGTGAACAGAAACGTTGCTCACTTTGTGTGTTGTGACTGTTGGACTATGCAAGAACAATGATAGAACCTATGAACATGATTGTGCTGTAAGAACAGGGAACACTAACGATGTCTTGACTAGACATGCCAGACATTTCTGTATATTTTGTTAAGTTCTTTTTATGTGTTAGATCCCATGGCAATGAATAATGCTGTTGAAAATATGAAGAATGATAAAGGATAGGCATGAGAGGGTAAACTGCATACCTGTATGCATCTGAGTTTAAATGCAATGCTGAATTTTAAATGTAAAAAAGGTGAAGGATTTTAGAGCATTAAATGTATTGTGCAGCCACATGTGATCCTTACGTTGTTTGAGTTTTACTGTTTAACTGGTAGTTCTGTTTTGAACTCCCAGTCAGAAAAAGTCTTTCCCCGGGATTCATGAAGCTTGCGCCAGGTGCAGGCATAGCGTAGGTGGTATAACACCAAATATGGCCGTTGAGCTATTCAGGTATGATCCAATTCCACGTGCACTACCGGCGTACGCCAGAACTGCGCAGCCCCCGGCTTAGGTATGCTAATCACCCCATGTGCAGTGTCGCACCATGCAAATGAAGGCATATAGTGATTCATGAAGTGGTGCAGGCGTAGCATAAGCCCACAGAAATGTAAACCAAAAAACACGGTTTACATTTTCCCAAACAGAACATCGGAGCTATGGAAGAGGGCCAGACCCAGGTATCACAACGTTAACATATGCCAATGGCGAAATACACAGCCAATGGCATAAGAAAAGATGCACAACATGTAAATAACAACATTTAATGTCATGTCCACAGTAACGCACAGCACAACCGCAGGGCATGTGTGCTGAAGCTGTAACATAAAGAAATAATATAAAAATGTCATACAATCGTAACGTAATAGAAATCAGGTTTACAGCATAATACACAATGGTAGGCATGGAACACCACAACCAAGGTGCAAGGGTTGCTAAGGGCCTGCGATAGTGTTCCGTGCAGTAACTATGAATTAGTAGTCAATGCCATGCAAATGAGGCAGATAATACTGAATCGCAAATGTCCCGCCGGATGAAGGTTGTACCATACGGCACAGCGGTATAACACCAAGGAGTGGCTCAGAGGAGATACATGACATCAGCAGAGGGGTGTGCCACCGTAGCAGTAAGCACATTGGAGCAATGCAAATCTGGCCTGTCCGTTGCTAAGCAAAGCTGCAGGACAGGGGTGGGTAGGAAGGTATAGAATCGTTTAGCTGAGAGCACACATGGTGCCCAAAAGCGCATGTGTACGGGGATGAAAACGTGCCCGAAACCCAGTAATTGGATGCATGCACTGCAAACAATAACACAAACAGGAAGGTCAGGGGAAGAAAAGAAGGAAATGTGGAAGTAGGGTAATTGGAGTACTAATGAGCAATCAACACCAATCAACCCACGATGGCCAATCGACGGCAGCTGACAAGTCTGCTTGCAGAAACCTGCAAAACAGGATAGGGGAGGCATTGGAATGCAAAGAAAGGAGGGGAGGTATTGGATTGCAAAGATAGGAGACCTGACACAGCAGAGCAAAGCAAACCGACAGCAGACCAGCAGTAGCACACATAACGCAAGATACACCAGGTCCAGGAAAGTACAAATGAAAGTAGGCTGCAGGATGCACGCCAGAAAATGGTAGGTGCAACATGCAGAAATGTAAAGGGAAGGTCAAGAGGTAATCCACGGCAGGCAAATGTAATTCAACACCAAAGGCACCACAATAGTAGTTCTGGCAGTAAAACACATGAGATACCCTGTAGCTACGATCGTACATACACACCCTAAGACATCATCGTTGTTCACAGCACAATAGTATAAAGTGTGAAAGCACCCAACAAACATGTGTGTATTCCCAAACACCGCACCATAGGTGTAAACACACGGGGAACTTTTAAAATGTACATGTTGGGAGCTGCCATAGCTGTGATTCATCAGCATGTGTTAGAGACTGACGGTGTTGTGGAGGATGATGCCGACAACCACCGCAGGCCTCGGAGGAGAAGGAGAGTGTTCAGACCAAGGGTAACCTACCAGGGGCTACATGACCTGGAGATAGTAGAGCGTTACAGGGTGGACAGGGACATCTTACAGCAAATAGTGGAGCTGTGCCGGCCACGCCTGAGATCCAGAAACAACAGAGGGGAACCCATCCCAGTGGACACGAAGGTATGTGTAAGCCTGCGGATACTGGCCACAGGTACCTTTCAAAGGCCAACTGGAGATATAATGGGTATCTCACAGGCATCAGCATCCAGGGTATTACACCAGTTCCTGGATGCCATGTTACCACATGCCAATGAGCAGATATACTTCCCCCGAACTCAGGAGGAGTTGGCCAGCAATATGCGCCACTTCCACCGTATGGCACACTACCCGGAGGTACTGGGTGCGATAGTCTGCACGCACATACAAATCAAGTCACCACCTGGTGAGCATGGTAGGCACTACATAAACCGCAAGGAATTCCACTCCATCAACTGCCAGGTCGTGTGCAATGCCCAGGGCATTATCATGGATGTGTGTGCTGGCAGCCCTGGAAGCTACCATGACTCCCATATCTGGCATGCCTCACAGCTGTATCAGGTATTTGTCAGGGGGGACATCCCACATAGCCATCTTGTGGGGGATGCTGGCTATGCACTGGAGCCGTGGATGATGACTCCCATCAGAAATGCACACACACCCATGCAAGAACGCCATAATGAGGCACACGCACAAACTAGAATCATCATAGAGCGTGTGTTTGGGATGCTGAAATCACGGTTCCGGTGCTTGGATACATCTGGTGGAGCCTTGCAGTACTCTCCAGGCACGTGTGCCCACATCGTCATAGTATGCGCCATGCTACATAATATGATCCTGCGGAAGCAGCTGCAGCAGGGACAAAATGGTGAAGGCCCTCATAGCCCACCGCAATTGCCAAGGCCATTACAGGCACAGAGGATTCAGACCATGAACACACTGTGCCAGCCCCAGTAGGCAGACGGAGGCATGCCCAATATGCCTACGCCTTGGCAAAGAGGGAACGTAGAGCACATACTCTGACAGTGTAGGCCCCTACGGACTGACACCTCTCCACCTGCACACACAGTAAAATGGATGGCACACAAACATGACCACCTGTAAATTGTAATGTATAGGTGGCCCAATGTGTGACTCCTACATAGGCAGCCCTCAAACATTGTAAACACAACAGCTAGTGGAACACGGAATGCCAACACCTGAACAGTACATGAGCCTTACAGCATATGGTGGTGCTGTGTGCCTGTCACATTCCCCGCCAGATATATATATATATATAGATATATATATAGATATATATATAGATATATATATAGATATATATATATATATATATGTACACATATGCATATATATAATACAGATAGAAAGGGCAATAGAGTGATATATGGTGATATAGATGGATTCAGCGATATCTGCAAATATAATAGATAGTTCAACGACATTCATAACACCTTGGAGGTACAAATAAATAGGATACCGCCAACCATGGAATGTGTAACATACCGACATGCATAACCACGAGGCTGAAAGACCGATAGAACACAGTACCGGAACAGTACAGCCACGAGTAATAGTATGATGATATGAAGGGACATTTAGTCACTGCTGCCGGTGTTGCGGTCCACGTAGGTGAGTGCCGTAGTCTGTGTAAGTGTGCATTGAGGGTGCCGTGTGCGTCTCTGTGTGACTGTAATGTGTGTGTGTGTCCGCAACATGTGTTAGTGCCAAGTCAGAGGCAGATCAGTACGGTAGGTGTGGGTATTGCTAGCCGTAGGCATACGGTTACTACATGTCCCACAGTAGGAGGGACAGCCCCACCCTGGGCAGGTGTGTCCTGACATAAAACAGTACAAAGGGCAAATGTTCGAGATGGTAGGACATAAATATGTCCCATATATAATGTAACAGTCGTATTTAATAGTTATGCCTGTATGTAAGAAACGTAAATGTTACATGCAATATGATAAGTAGCCAAAGTCACACAATAGGCATGTATTGAGGATAAAAGTATGTGCTAACCTGTGTACTGACCATGGCTATGTGTTGGCCTGTAAACACCGCTGTGTGTCCCGCAAGTGTCCAACAATGACCGTATGAAAAGGTGGCAACCCATGGCAAACAGGCTCTTTTACCAACACAACCACAATGACTGCAAATATCTGGGACAGAAATACAAGGGATAGCTGTCACTTACACATATCCCTTGATATATCGCTGCAATTACGGAGGTATACAAGTAGCAAGCTCACCTGCAGACGATATAGAAACCAATTAACAATGGCCCAACGTACAATCCCGTAACATAAGTCTACTAACTGTTAGCTCTGTAATTAGGGACGGAGCCCACACACATATATACGGATTATGTAGAAATGCAAGGCCCACAAACCTGTATATGCAACGTACACCCACCGACATCCCCCACACTAGAAACTAAAGCAATACAGACTGCAATAGCAGCACAAACATTCAGTCAGTCAATTACATCTGCAGAACCCTCAACATACTGTGTGAGAGACACAATTAAAGGCGTCATGCAAAATTGCAGGCGTTGTATAATGGAACAAACAGCCATGTTACCGGTTTTGTTTGCAATACTCCGTTATCAGACGTTGGGATGACAGTTACACCCACATGTTGAACCAAATACTCTACCTGTCACACACAATCCACGGGGGACATGAATCCAAAGTATACTTGTCTCCATGCATAGCAGTTGCAATTACACATAACGAAACACAATACAGACCGTCTCCCCGAAGGTAGGGCAAATAGGCAACGCCCAAGTGGAGAATTCAATTATACCCCACTGTTGCCACGTAATTGGCGAATGGAGTAGCTGCACAGCTGATATGCAAGTAATTAGTCACTCAGGAACACCAATTGGCAGGATGAATCCACATGTTACAGGTATCGACGTATATAAGGATGACTTGCCAGACATTCAAACCATATGCTCATACTGAATACCAGTTGAAACACTGTGAGAGAGATAGAAACGAAATGCCGTAACGGTAACAAGGTATGTAGGACACCCGATATGTAAGGTTATGTATAGCATGATCTGTATTAATTAGTTTTACTGTATGTATAGCCTGGTTTGCATTAATTAAACGTGTCCGCAATGCATAAAGTGGGGAAAGGTATTTATGTAGTGATGTCTTGCTGAGCATACTAACGCTTGTAGAAACTGTGCATCCAGCAGTGGGACACAAGGTACACAGCACAGACACCACAAGGGATGCTACATGAGGACGTTAAACAGAACAATTCCATACAACCCGCCGTCAGTGGTAGGGTATGTCCAATAAGGACGTGCCATAGCAGGGGATAGTATATGTTGATATACTGTCACAGCACGCATGTGTATGGGCATATAATGTTAATGACATATCTAAGGTGGTCCCGCTGTGCAAGTATGCTTTGCATTATGGGATACTATGTGAAATATGTGTAATGTATAGTATTATAGGTAGATATGACAGATATTCTACACAGCATAACAGGCATAGCATGCATACCACAGGTATCGTCTATTGGCATGTACAATAACAGGATACATATGGCTTGTAGGCATGGGACATTGTAATAGCATGATAGCTAATCTAAATGGGAAGGGCTACCAAGTAACCATGCACAAAGGACATGTAATAGCTTCACAGGTGCATAGTGGGGTACTATGCAGTCTGGCAAGTCCATGTGTAAGCACAACTACAGTGTTCACACTAGTGGCACCTCTCTAGGGTAGTGTCCTGTGAACAGCAGAGCCATGTGTCACCTGCACCTCTGTACAGTACAGCCACTGCAGTGATCCCAGGCCTACATGTGTCTCCCAACCACCAAGGGAGGTATCACATGAACAGTGCTACTGAGTGTCCCTGTGTGATGTACATAGGACTTATGTTCCCAAGCATGGTGAGTGTCCGGTTTGGGAATGTAACCCACAAGCACATCCCACTCATTGTGGCGTGTGTGCACATATCCATGAGCATGTTGCTTACAGTGGCCTCTGCTTATGTTGCGTATGAGGAGTATATCCATTAATAATGTTGTGGACATGGGCCCTGTCTGATCAGCAGAGGTCACCCCTGAGTATGTAGTATGCAAATGTGTACAGATGCGGTGTCCGTAGTGCAGCCGCATACTTAAACTGTCGGAGCTCAGTAAATGTCATGGTGTGTTAATGTGGTGGTATGTAAAGCTGTAGCTATGGTGTAAGGTACACCCTAAATGGGGTGGTGTACCCTTGAATGTGTGTAGATGTCTTGAGTTCAGAGGTACAATGGGTGCCTATGTACCAGCTACACACCCAGTACAGATAGGTGTGGCCACGTAGAAGGATATCCACGCCACAGTGGCAATACGTTAACCACAGGAGTGGGTGCGACATATGTGTGTACTGCAAACATGTACAATGTGATATGTATGTAGGGGACTACCATCCATGTGATAGTCAGTGGGTGAATGGTGTAATGCAAAGGTGATGTTCATGCACCTTGTGTCATGCAGCTTGATGCCATGATAGTCATATCATGTATCTGTCACAGTGACACCCGTATGGATGGAGTCAGTATCAGCTGGTGGAGCAATCATGGCACTTTGTAGGCAGGGGTTTGAAAGCTAGGCAGGGAAAGTCCCCTGTGCTAGCCTGTACCGCAGGGAAGCATATACTGAACATGAGGGGCCCTATGACTGAGGACTGTGGTATGCCAAATGTACCTGACATGTAGTAGGTACTATGGTATGCTGGCCTCACTGTGTGTGTCCTGTCCATGAGCCACATTGCATAACATCCGGAGACATAGGGTACGATGTACAGGTGGATGTGTATGTTGTCAATACCAAAATGGAGAATGGTGCTGAAAGGCAATGAGAGGACAATGTAGGATGTGTGGACTCCCGTACCATCAGCAACTGCCCTGGTAACTGTATGAAAGGAGTCCACCATGTGTAGGGGCCATGCTCTGGCCCTAACAAGCCCAACCCGGGTGGCAGCAAAGGACGGGAGACCAACAATGTCTCTGTGAATGACGTCCTTGATGATGTGCCCCATAGCCATGCAGAACAGTCCAGTCAGGTGTGTAGGACTATAGTCCCACTCGTGCATTGTGGTGCCACCTGTGTGTAGTGTGATAAATGCTGCTGTGTGCCATTCAGGGGCTACAATGTCTGAAACAAGGCTATTACTGAATATGGAGGCCTAGTGGGGAGACATGTCATGCAGAGGTTGGTGGACATCACAGCCTGGGACGTTGGAAGGTGACATGGGGCCAGTGTCCCAGGACATATAGAGTGCAGGTCAGTGCTGTGTAGGTGTGACCATAGGGACACCACAATGTTCCTGTATGGATTGTGGCCCTGTAGTGAGTGAGAGGGTGTAATGTTAACATTGAATCCATCCTCCAGCATGTTGCTAACATCACCTGGGTCTGTAATGTTCCTGAGTGACTGTTGTATGTGACAGCAGATGTGGGTGTTGCCATCGACTACTGATATACCACCATAATGTCTGGTGGTACACCCCGGAATGTGTCACAGTCATGTTTACATAGCTAGTCTTGGAGTATGTGATGAGGGACCCTGTGGCCCTACCACGGCTGACCAGTTAGCCACCCCACCCATGAGAATGTACACCACTGTGCAACAGCCTACACCTGTTGTTGTACATCATATGTCCATGGAACATGATCACCAGAGTGGCGTCTGTTATCTGGTGTGTACCATCATGGCTCTGTGTGGAATAGCATGATCCATGCAGTTGTGTACATGCTAATGAAGTGCACTGGGGTATGTGTCAGCATTTGTATGTGCATTGTCCATCTGCACGGGTGTCATGACGTTAACAACCGCTGTCAGCAGACGTCTATAGTAGGTGTTGTAGTACTCATGTACTGTGTAAGCTGTGATGGGTGTGGTGCCGGGATGTGGCTAACAAGGTTGATTAGCATATGTTCAGAATCCACCAATGAGGGGATAACCCCAGGTGTGTAACACCAGTCACATGGTGGTAGTGTTCATGTCAAGGTTAATGTAGGTCTTGGAGGTGGTGTGTATGGGTTGATCCAGCAGAGCGGAGGTTATGACTCATGGATGTGTCGGTACATGAGTGGCTATTCCAGTTAAGTGTGGGGTAGTGTCAGTCACACATCAGTAGTAGCTGTCTGAGGCCCACTGTCCAATATACCAACAAATAAGGTATGTTAACCATGGGGTATGATGTTGACTCTGTAGCTTGTTACAATGTGTATGGCGGTCCCGGACACAGTTAGTTGCACGTGGAGCACCTCTGATGCATTGTGCTAAGTAACTAGCCAGGATGTGTGCACAACATAGTGGGATATGGGAACCCCTCAGCTGTGGGTGTGCCGGTCCAGGTATGTGCCTGAAAGGTATGGTCCGTCTATAACCTGTCATTGCAGGTGTGCTCTGCAGAGCCTAGAGGCAGGTCCCAGTCACTGCAGAGATGTTTGAGTGGTGCATTATAAGGTGTGCCTTGCCTGCGTGCGTCACAGAGGAAGATGCAAGCATTGTGTCACATGACCCCATGTCGTGCTTGCCAGTTCCCGTTCTGACGGTGACAGTTATTGAAAATTGTGCAAGACAGGCAGTATAGAAGCAGCAAGAGCCTTACATGTGAGCTGTACTCCCAGGGCTGACAGGTGCAAGTCATCTGTGCAACAGCATTGTGTTTGACCAGGTCAGTCAAAGCGGACAGATACCAGATGCCTGTGGAATGACAATAGGAGCATAGGCAACTGTTGAAGTGACACAGTCAAGTAACAACTCTAAGCAGATTTCATCAGAATTCTGATGAAATCTGCTTAGGGCAGATGAAAGCGCTCAATCTGGTGGATTTTTGGTGTAATAAAGACTGAAGATTTGTTTGAACGAAGTCCGTTTTTGTTACTTGTCGTGGTTTTGAGTTTCTATACCAGAAGTGACACAGTCAGTCATTGTACAGTGGTATCGTGTCTGGACGAATGCAAAATGCTCCCCGGGGCTTGGCCCACACCCTCAGGGCTATAAGACTGGTGAGCTATTGCATGTCCCTGCACACGTAGTCTGTGAAGTGGCATCACAGGGCAGTCACACTAACATAGAGAAAGACAGTCACATTGTACCTGGTGAGGTGTGGCATGGGTGCATAGGTTATGTTGCAGAAGCAGTTACCCGACAGCAAGATGTAAGTGACTATCACCTTGTGTAGCCTGCTGTGTGGAACTGCAGTGTGACTCCCTACAGAGTCACCTATGACTGGTGTGTTTGAATGTTATAACTCCCTATTGCCTGTATGTGATGGGCACACATGAGTCTGTGGGCTATAAGCTGGTGATGTTGTCTTCCATGATGGGGGCTACCTCTGGTGCCTACACTGAGTGTGGAGATGTACTGCACAAGTTGTCCTCATAGGTGTGGCCAGTGGTGTAGATCATGTGAGACTATGTGATGGGTGGGGTGTGTTGCAAATGTTACACATCCCCAAATGACTGTCAGGTGCAGTCAGGGTTGGTGACAGCATTACCCCCAGCCATAGCTGTCAACCTCCTGTCCCCAAAATGAGGAACATTAGCCCTCATACTGTGTGACAAATGGGCAAAACATGGAACACTTACAACCGGCTTACTAACAGCTTCAACTAGGAAGGGCATATGATGGCTAAAATAGGCTGGTTTTACGTATAAAAAAGATATTCTAATGAATTAATATGATTCCCATCTATTTAGCCATGGCTAGCAGGTAAACAATTTCCAACAATGAATGTGTGACAGACCCTTTCAATGTGGAACCTTGAGGAACATGCACCTTTTAGAACCCCAAATGGGGTACGTTCCTCGTAATGAGATACACTTGAGAGCTATGCCCCCAGCACGGCTGCAGAAGTGCATCCCCCACAGGCTGTAGTGTTGTATGTTGGGAGGTGAGCATTGAATGTGTACATGAGACAATTGCTCTATTGCAATATGTACTTCATATCCCTCATATAGACAGGCAGTAGCACTGGTACGTGACAGTTGGACATGCCTGTATATACAACCATGTTCCACAGGATATGTATGTTACATGTGTACAACAGCTGTTGTACCATAAGCAAGCTGGGAAGTGTAGGACAGCCAGTGTACCTGTGGGAAATGGTGTGGAATGGGTGCTATAGTAATCAGTAGCGCATGATAGGCTCACAAGTTCTGAACAAGTGCCTAGCATGACCATACAATACAGATGGGGTGTTGGATAATATCAACCCACAAGTGGTGATGACAGTCATTTTTGGGTGGCACCGCACTATAACCCTGCTGAGTATGGTGTGCATGTCCATGAACCATTATCACTGTAGATGTTAGCAGTACAGATGTACAAGGCAGCACGGATATTTGATTACACATACCTTTGTATGTCCCAGGAGTGTTCCACCAGTGGTATGTTGACAGACTCACAACTACAAAAGGTGCAAGAGTGACATGTGCACATCACACCAGTGCCAGCTACAGTAGAACAGGGTTAATGTGTTGTACCCCACCCTCATTGTAGCCCACACCACACAGACAAATGTTAGGCATCTGTGTATGTAAGGCTGTGAATGGCCATGACCTATCAGTATAGCTGTGTCAGTGTTGTGAACAACATACAGAATGGGCTGTGTGGGTGAGGTGTGTGACATATGTGCACAGTCTGATGGATGATACCAGCATTGTCACCACTAGGTGAACATCCCTGTACCCATAAACTACTACCTAGGCTGTGGTCAACATTATGGACACTGTGTAAGGGATGGTGCTGTGCAGTGCGCCCCCCGACTTGGTGATGTCTCCAGGCCCCTTAGGTAGTCATATGAGGTACCCATGTCATGTCAGGGTTCCATCCATGGGCACAGAGATCACCGGACAGGCATATACAGCACTGTGGTGACCAATATTGGATCACATACCACCTTTAAGGGGTAATGGCTATGCATGGATGTGCGATACCAGCCTTCACAATCCTCACCTCCACTTTGCAGCATGCTGTCTACCTTGCAGAAAGACATTTGCTACACCATGATGATGGACATGCTACATGTCCATATCCTGATCTACAAGACATATGTCATGGACAGCCACCGTCCTAATACTAGGATCGCCACAGGCTGGGCAGATCCCTGTGCCATATATGTGACATACTCCCACCATACCATGCAACCCTGTCCAGCAAAGCTGCACATGTCATCCCAGTCATACATGGTGTGATGGCCGCATGGTAGATGTACTATCAACTGACTGGATCAGTAATGTGGCACTGATGCACCCTGCGGTGGCATAATGGCTGTCTGTTACAGCTTGGAAACCATGCCCGCACATGCTATGGCTGATAATCATCCCTGCGAATGTCGTCTGACTAGCCATTGTCCCATGTCTATCACATGTGCAATACAGGTGATCCGTGGCAGGATGTTGAACAGTTGTACAGTGCTGTGTAGATGTATATGGCAAAACACATGCATGTACAGGTGTCCATGCATATGTGTGCATTGTCACTGCTCAAGTCCATTACGGCTGTGTCTGTCTTGATATGTGACATATACACAGCATCCAGGTCAACAGCATTACCGTGGACACATCCAGGCATGTGCAGATAGGTAAGAACACAAGTGCAGGCAAATAGACATGCCCAAAGCAAGACAGCATTTACATGGAGTATGAACACTGTAATGAGGTGACACACATATATGGTGATGATATCCAATGCATAATGAGTGTGACATGTGTGTGACACAAACACGTCAGTCATGTCAGTGTCATGATGCTTTGCAAAGATAACTGTGGAGATGTAGTAGATGTCATAGAAATGTATGTGCAGCAGTATCTCTGTACATCTCTGAAACTGTGACCTGTCACCATCATTATGTCTTACAGATAATGCCCCGTACACGCCTCCCAGCATACAGCCGCCAGGAGGATGATGTCCTCATCCAACAGCTCCATGACAACTATGACTTGTTGTTCAGCCATGTGCCACAGCATGCCCAGCAGCGGGATGACCTGTGGCAGGATCTACGCAGGAGGGTGAACGATGTGGATGGCCATAACCGCACCTACCAGCAGGTGCGCAGACACTGCACGGACTTGATACGACATGCAAAACAGCGTGCTACTGCAATCGCCAGGGAACAAGGTGGAACAGGTGGTGGGCCACCAACCCAGCCCCCACTCACACACACCGAGGAGCTACTGGCCAGTCTGGGGACACCCAGGGAACAGCATCCAGAAACACTAGGTGCCATCGTGGAGGTGGGTGTCTCCCAACCAATGAGCCTGGAGTTGCCTGGTAAGTCAGTACTGCACATATGGCTATTATATTCCATGTAGTTGCATGTGTCACTGTACATTATGTAAAGTAACAACATATGCAAGGTATGTGGACACACATGCTGCATACTACAGTATGCTACGCAGTGTATGCGCACATGTGCATACTATATGCTATTACACAGGTGAATGTGTTCACATGCACAGTGCAACCTGTGGCTGTCATACAGTCATGGATAATGTTCATACTGGTGTGTCACCCCTATACAGGTACCTCTGGCGTGCCACACAGACATGAGTCCGTTGCAGGTGAGACTGTCATCAGTATCAGGCATGTTACAGTGTAGATCTATTTGCCATGTGGCCAGTTAAAACTTGCACACCTGATGTTTGTTCTAGTCACGATATGTAGGTCGCATCACCCATCATTCACACAGGCCACCCATGTGCAATATATACAAATGAAATGATACACCGACTTGAAACCACAGTACTTGTCATTGCGACATGTGTGGTCAGCTGTGCATACAACGGTGGAGGTGTTCTACAATGGAGGCATATGTAGTATGCATTGGAACAACATGTGTGGTACGCACACAGTGAGCTGTGATATGGGCAGCCCACAGGTGTCACCATTGTGTCATATGCCCCTGCATTGGGTGCACAAATTGTGAGGTGCCACCTGACATGTCCCAGACATGTAGTGTTCTGTCTGCAATATTGTCACACTATCGCATGACCTATACCCCACATACCAAACATACAACCTGTTGTCTGCATAGCCCTGTCGATTGTGACATATCTGACATCTATGGGTGTATGTCATATGGGACAACACAGACATGTGAGATAGATGGCCATCACACACAATTGGCCAACACATGTGCACACATGGCCATGGGGGATGGCCAGAGACATGTAGCCGCACAGTACATGGGATGTGTATACACCCTGTTGCACATTGTCCAGACATGGTCCAATTATAGCCTTAGTTGACCGATTATACAGTTGATGTGGTACACTGGACAACCTAAAAGCCTGTGCACAGCTACTGGAGGTGTCACTGAAGTCTACCGTATATGTTCTGTTGAACATCACGACTGTGTTGCAGTTATGGCTATGCAATGTGTACATATTATGCATTCTACAGCAACATAGATGCCTCATGATGCCATGCAATGGCACAGTGTCTGTACTTCACACTGTATAGCAATGTAGATGGCTCACACTACCCTCCCATGCTCATGCACATTTGCTAAACATGCATTCTATCTGTAGGGCATACACACAACACTGCAATGTGAAGCCCATTATGATGCTGTACATGTGTCAGGACACCATTGTGTCAGACATGTATGCATGTTAATGCACGTCAGCAGATTACATGTCAAGGTCACGTCAGCCATGTGTACTGTTATCCTGTTCTGGGCCACATGGTGTATCACGGGGATGCATGCATACTACCATGATTGTGTGAACTGCATGGCTACTGATATGATACCTGCTTGCTGTAGTGTGCACCCCAGGGAGGTATGCTTACTAACACTATTAATGTCTGAGCTGCATGCCCTCTGCTGTATCGCAGGCATGCTGCATGCCATCTGACAAATCACATGCATGGTGTGTGTGTGTGTGTGTGTGTGTGTGTCTGTGTTTGTGTGTGTGTGTGTCTGTGTGTGTGTGTGTCTATGTGTGTGTCTGTGTGTGTCTGTGTTTGTGTGTCTGTGTGTGTGTGTGTCTGTGTGTGTGTGTGTGTGTGTGTGTGTGTGTGTGTGTGTCTGTGTGTGTGTGTCTGTGTGTATTGTACTTTACAGTATTTCTTTGCATTCACAGGTGATGTAGGTGGGTTACCCTCCTGCGGTCCATCTGATGTTAGTGTCCCCACAGATACTAGTGGTGATGAACATATGCATGAGGTACAGGCAGGGTTGTCAGGGGCTGAATCTGTGCCAATGGTTACCATCCCAGCTATGTCCCCCTCTTCCCCGCACACAGTTTTGCTGCCAACACATACCGCATCACAAGTGGCCATAGAGGAAGGACAATCAGCGTCTGTTAGCGTGGAAAAGGAACGTGTGGTGGCTACAGAAGGTGTGTCTACACACCATGGTGTCAGTGTAATGACTACAGATGTGCCACACAGGCATGTGGCCAGTGCTGCTCGTAGGAGGACCTCTGGCAGACATGCACCTGCAGGACAGAGCGCAGCAGCTGGTATCACCAGACACATGTTCCAGACTGTAATGGCAGCACAGGCACATGCTGAACGGCAGAACAGAGAAGGGCAGAGGCTGCAGAGGGCTGCTATCCATACCCTAAATTACAACATCTAGGCATTGGCAAATGCTCAACAGCAGATTGCTGATGTTCTGGATAGGCGATTGGGTGAAATGGTCGGAATCCTTGACCGAGGCATGGCAATCCACGAGTGGGAGCTGTCTGTGCTGGAACATCTGGTAGGAGTGAGGCGTAGGCCATGTGGAAGTAGGCCAGCAACAGCACCTAGTGTAGGTTGACGTGAGCGTGCCACCTCACATGCCCACTCCCATAGTGCCAGTAGCAGTAGCAGTGCAGCTGGTGCTGCGCTGTCAACACCAGGACACAGCAGGCCACGTGGACGTGGCCCTGGACGTTCTCAGCGGGGACACAGTTCCAGCGGACATGTGTCGTCAGACAGTAGCCACTCTGTACCTCCACCTGGTAGTGCCCGTGCAACCCCAGGCAGGCACAGGTCACGTGGCCATGGACGGACACAGTGAGCTTTACAACCTGCTCTGTACAATCTGGGGCTGTCAATTATACCCCGTGTAGGCCTCACAAATGGCAGAACTGTGTACACGCATACACGCACACAGCAAACACAACTGTAGGGCTCCACAACATCCACATGCATTCTGAACAGACATGTCCAATCAACTCACAGGCCCTTACACACACACACATGATGTTATCCATTGGTGCAGCCTATGCCCCTGGCAAACATATCACCCTGTGCATATGATGAAGCCTGTGCTGCATCCCTGTCATCCACACCATCGGTGCAGGGTTATGCACAAATATTCTGATGCACAGGGTGAACAGAATAGTGAGAGGTGTATGTAATATTACCTGTGTATGCATAGTGAGGGATGTGTATGTTGCAGTGGTTGTGTGTGAATACTGAGAGATGTGTATGTGACAGAGGTTGTGTACTGTCGACATGCACCGGTCATACCATGTAGTGCAGGTGCAGCATGCATTGTAATGTGTTCACGGTATGTGTCTCAGTTACATCTGTAGCACCATGTTGGTTGTGATACCCTAGTTCCCTCCTATGGTGTACTTGCATGGGCCTACAGGTAGCAGTGTTTGCAGTCCCCCACGTGTAACTGTGGATTACTCACAGGCACGTCTGGCAATATCAGCATGCTACATGTACCCTCAACCTGACTGTTGGAAACACCAACATGACACAGATGTCCGCACATATACTGCACCTGATGCATGTGGTCAGTGCCACAGGCTACACTGGACAGAGACATGACATACATAGCAGGACACATTACAGGTATGGTGACATGGTTCAGGGGTTGTACACAGCGGTCTGGCCAATGATGATGTGAGGTGTCACTTGGTAGCTGGAGGCCACACTGTGCAGCAGTAGGACCCTGTAACAGTATGGGAACATGGCCACATTCACGGGGTGTTCACCACTATAACGCACACCCCATAGTGTGCAGGTGGGGACCCTTGCCTATGTGGCCATCAGTACTATGCACCCACACGACGTGTCACAGAGAAGGAACATGCACAGGTAGCCAGTATGGCTGGGACCTATGGCATCAACAGGGTAGTGCACTGCATCACCATTACAGGTTAGTCACCACGTGGGGTTAGTGATCATTTCTCACCGTTTATTAGCATACACCCTCAAACCAAGCACCAGACATACATACAGACACACACACACTGTGGTGACCACACGTGTATACGGACAGCCAACGTGTGTGATGCACCACACCGGCCGACGTCATGCTTCCCACACTGACGTATGTACAGATCTCTACAACGGTGTACAGGGATGTGTAACAACTGGGACATATTCCTCACGATATGTGGCATCTCTGGTCACACATTCGGACACACATGGCAGTGCTGGGAATGATATACCTGCCATATGATGACACGTTTGATAGACATGCAGCGGTATTGATTGCATTATGTGTACCAACGCTATATCTTGCAAATGTGCTGCTATATGCACACGGGAGGTTGTAGGTGTTACAGGTGCCATGTGACATATAGTTGGTAACACCTGACCGCTGTGTATGCATTATGTCAGCACCGTCACGTAACAGCGACATAGCGTACTGTTTGCACATGGCATGATAGGATGGTGTGTGACACAACTGTGAGCCACCCCCTGCACACATACATCTACACAGGTGGTTCACCATGTTATGTACACACATCCCTCCATACGTGCTGTTTGTATGTCACCGTATACAGGTGTCAATGATGGGTCTACATTGCGACTGCATGTCGTAGTTAGGTGCAACTATTTTACGGACATCAGCCACTGCACATGCATGGTTGCTGCATGCACAGTACATATGTCACATGTGTCTCCTGTTGCCATGTTTGTATGCATTGCTATTGTTGGACATGTGTATTGACATACATAACACATGGACTGTGGTATGATACCACGGGTGTCACAGGCGACCAGTACAAGGGTATGTGTCCCAGTCAACATTGCTACCCCCTGTAGTGTGAGCATTTAACAGACATGGACCCACCTTCCATTCACTTGTGTAGCATTGATTAGGCCACTGTTATGCACGAGGTACATCAAAGGCTATGTATGTATGTGTTGTGTGTGCAGTCCATGCACACATCCACACAATCACATGTATGACATATCCAGACGTGTGTTCATTGGTGTACAGCAACAGTCAGGTGTCACAGCTGTGTAAGGGCCGTGGTATGTCTTGAGCCGACCTGTTCATGTATACTGGTATCATTGCAATGCATAACACCTGTTGGATCCCTGTTGGTACATGTGTACTCTGCACAGCTGGTGTACACCTCTGTACAGCCCAGTTGTCATGTGTCACATGGTGTTGTGGTACTGTAAGGCTGTGTAGTGCTGCACTGATGACATGGTGCTGACTTGACAGCTACAGTGTACACTGCAGTGTGTACATGTGTGACCTGCACCTGTGACAGCTGTGATGGCATCTGTGTGTGTACAGGTCACTGCATGTGTGACCGCCCTGTGCGTGAGGACAGTTATACCTTACTGTGCCCTTCTGTACTGTGCCCTTCTGTGTGTACACTCCATCTGCACGCACAACAGGCCTTTGCAACAGCTAAGTGTGTGAGCATGCCCAGTATGCTGTTGTGTAGATGGACACATACTACAGTCCATGTACGCAGTTGTGTAGATGGACACACGGTACAGTCCAATCTGAGACCTTCCATGTTTACACTCCATCTGCATGCAAGACGGCCCTTTGCAACAGCTAAGTGTGTGAGCATGCCCAGTATGCTGTTGTGTAGATGGACACACAGTACAGTCCATGTACGCAGTTGTGTAGATGGACACACGGTACAGTCCAAACTGAGACCTTCCATGTTTACACTCCATCTGCATGCAAGACGGCCCTTTGCAACAGCTAAGTGTGTGAGCATGCCCAGTATGCTGTTGTGTAGATGGACACACAGAACAGTCCATGTACACAGTTGTGTAGATGGACACACGGTACAGTCCAAATTGAGACCTTCCATGTTTACACTCCATCTGCATGCAAGACGGCCCTTTGCAACAGCTAAGTGTGTGAGCATGCCCAGTACGCCATTGTGTAGATCGACACACAGTACATTCCGAACTGACGTATATTACCAGGTGTGCAGCCATGGCCAGTGACACCTTGTGTCGGTGATGTCCCTCTGTGCATGGGCATGGCCGTTGACATCCTGTATTGCCATGGTGGTCATCCAGGCAATGGATGTCCGTCTTCAACGTCAGGATGGATGCCTACCAAGTACACACTGGGTGACTATCTGGAAGGGTGTACTGTCTGTGGTGCGTACTGTGTCTATGTATTGTTGTAGTGCTCCATACATGTATAGTTGCCCCGAGTATACCACTGCCGTGTGGTTGTATACGTCTACCGTGGGACAGTACTATGTCTGATCCTACACTCTCTATACAATCCCTGCCAGTGTCCTGGCATTTGCGGATGTTGACACGCACCTAGAAGAATGCCTGTGGGACTGCTGTGTTTAGTAATCTCGGTAGCGTGTTCTGTAAATGCATCATGCTGTAGTGTGATAGGGTAGTTAGGTGTAAGTTCGATTCCCAGCCCTGCCAAGTGTGTGTGTGTGTGTGTGTGTGTGTGTGTGTGTGCATGCTCCCATCCTCCTGGGGACTCAGGTTATGCTTTTAGACGCTTTGCACCACAGATATATCCTGCTAACGTCTTTGCCTTTGCGGATGTTGACACGCACCTAGAAGAATGCTTGTGGGTCTGCTGTGTTTAGTAATCTCAGTAGCGCGTTCTGTAAATGTGTCATGCTGTAGTGTAACAGGGTAGTTAGGTGTAAGTTCGATTCCCAGCCCTGCCAAGTGTGTGTGTGTGTGTGTGTGTGTGTGTGTGTGTGTGTGTGTATGCTCCTGTCTGCCTGGGGACTCAGGTTATGCTTTTAGATGCTTCGCACCACAGATATATCCTGCTGACGGCTTTGCCTTTGCGGATGTTGACACACACCTAGAAGAATGCCTGTGGGTCTGCTGTGTTTAGTACTCTCGGTAGCGCGTTCTGTAAATGCATCATGCTGTAGTGTGATAGGGTAGTTAGGTGTAATTTCGATTCCCAGCCCTGCCAAGTGTGTGTGTGTGTGTGTGTGTGTGTGCATGCTCCCGTCCGCCTGGGGACTCAGGTTATGCTTTTAGACGCTTCGCACCACAGATATATCCTGCTGACGTCTTTGCCTTTGCGGATGTTGACATGCACCTAGAAGAATGCCAGTGGGTCTGCTGTGTTTAGTAATCTCGGTAGCACGTTCTGTAAATGCGTCATGCTGTAGTGTGATAGGGTAGTTAGGTGTAAGTTCGATTCCCAGCCCTGCCAAGTGTGTGTGTGTGTGTGTATGCTCCCGTCCGCCTGGGGACTCAGGTTATGCTTTTAGATGCTTCGCACCACAGATGTATCCTGCTGATGTCTTTGCGGATGTTGACATGCACCTAGAAGAATGCCTGTGGGTCTGCTGTGTTTAGTAATCTCGGTAGCGCGTTCTGTAAATGCGTCATGCTGTAGTGTGATAGGGTAGTTATGTGTAAGTTCGATTCCCAGCCCTGCCAAGTGTGTGTGTGTGTTTCCAGCTGCATGACAACAGTACATTGCTTTTACAGTATTCACTCACCATAACATCTGTGTGGCGTATTTGCCTTTGATGCCGCTGTCTACAGGCTAGATGTATGCCTGTGTGATTTCCGTGATCTACTACTCACGGTTGCACGTTCTGTCACTGCGTAATGCTGTTGTGTGGTACAGTGGTTACGTTTGTGTTCTGCTCACAACCCTGCCACGTGTGTGTCTGTGTGTGTATGTCTGTATCGATATATATATATATATATATATATATATATATATATATATATATATCTATATTTTCTGCCCATAACTCTGCTCTTGCATGGACAGCTGACTGTTTCATGTATCGCATATTTGCATAGCTTTCACATACCAATGAGGTATGTTGCAAATCCCAACATTGTCCATGCAACGTCCGTGTTATGGGCGGTGTTACACGCCCTTACAGGCATTTGCTGTATAGCTTGGCAGACATCTATCCTTGCTGTACTCTCACTCTACTCGTACACGCCGGAGGCTTCATGTATCATGGGCTAGTTTTGCTGTGTGTATGTCTATTTGTGCTGTGTGCATGGCTGTGGGTATGTCCCACTATCATCATTTGTAAAGGTGACAGCCCTATAGGTACTTCATGTAGACTGCTGTGTCATTTGACATGTCAGCACATACCTGCGGACAGTACTGAACGTCCTACTGCAGCGCTTTTCATACCTTCTGCGTTATCTTGCAGTCGATAATACTGTTTCCTCACACATGTATCTGTTTCTGATCATACCACTCCACCTCCTAGAGCAAACATCTGGACAAAGCCTTAACTGATAGTGGGACACATAGGGGCAGTATTGACATGTTGCTCTTACAAACGTAGATAGTTGACACAATAATAGGTTTTGCATTCGTATGACTTTTCTGATGGATTTGGTGTCTTAAACACACATGTTTGTCATTATTTCATGACTTCAGTTATCAGGAATTTGCCAGAATGGTACTGATGTTACGTGGAACACACCAAACATATGAGGCAGAACTCTGCACATTCTGCGTAAATCTGTACAGTTGCGGAGTGTGTGTCTGATACAAGATATCAACTTTCGGACACCAATACACACACTGTATGGTGGCATCACAAGCCACATGCCATTACTTTTATATTGCAGGACACACCCACCCAGAGGGTTGTATTCCTCACACAGGCCAACAGCTGCTTATCCACACTAATTAGTCTATCATGTACTGTATGTGTACGCCGGTATTTGCTCTTTCCGTCAGTGGCAGAGCTCACGTACGAGTATGGGGGACTGGACATTGTAGCGGTGACACTGCATGACACCCTGAGGGACACATTTCTTTTGAGTCTATTAACCTTCCACATTGACTTTCACAGGGCATACGTTGTCATTCACATTTGTCGGAGTACATGCGTTTGACTTGTACATGTTTTGTCATTTGTCCTGATGTCTTTCTTCTCACCTGTCCACCTAGTATCACTAGTTCTGTACATGTATTTTGGACAGGTTACCTTCATACCCTAACCTGTACACATTATGGGTAAACGCCCTGATGTTTGACCTTTGCTCTTGTTACATTTGTCATAGTAATGTGCCTTTCTGGTAAATTACTGGCAAGGCATTACGAACTGTGCGGTTAGATAATAGTGACTGACACTTCTATGTCATGATTAGTAACACTCATAACATTCATATTCCTGGCTACGCCAGTATTCTATCAATGTTCTGACTTTGTCTGGGGTATATCTAATATAGTCCCTATTTGTATTTCATGTACTATGCCTTAGTGCAGCTGTCTTATTCTGACAGTTTGCCAGTTATGGTTACCATCTTGGTCGTACGCATGTCCATCCATGATAATCGCCTACATGACACTGATATAGGGCCCTACATATTCCCACAATGGTTTACGCAATATCCAATGGATGGTTTGCCCCATTATTGAGAATATAGGCGTGTGCTATACCCACATCACTCCCACGGGGCGGGCCTACTAAATCTCTGCCAAACAACACCTAGGCCCATTTCTGCATACCCATGATTCCCATACCTGACACCCCTCCACAGTACCCATTACACATGTTTAATGTGAGTGGTACTAAAGTGTGGAGACACTTATATGCACTCCCCACTCTCTGGATATCAGTTTGTACGTCATACATTCTATCGACACATGTGTCATTACCCTTGCACCTGCTACTGTTGCATGTACAGCTGTATCGTATTTGCTGAGGTCACTTATTTTGCATCAATGTCGGTTGACACTACGTATGGATCAATTTTTGGGGTCCTGCAATGGACACCTATATGCATGTTTAAAGTGTAGAACTTGCTGGACTGTCACTTTCTGGCCAATGGTTTGGAAGGCAGCGGTTTATTCACCTTTCGTGCATGTCTGTTTGTCTACCCATATTAGCTATGCTGTGGCCTATTTATGTACATATGTCATATCTATGGGACATATGTTTGTTGTGTATACATATATACATGTACAGTCCTCATTTCATAATTTGCTTTGGTTTACGTCTGTGGATTATGTGTATACACATATATCTATATCCATACCATACCTTTCCACTGTACAGATTGTCGCAGAGTGTACAGCTGGTTGCCTCTTTATCTTCGGTATGTTTTTCATAAACTTGTGTCTATCTGGCAATGTAGTGGCATTTCATTTAAGACTTACGTTGGGAAATACTGGCAAGCAGTTCAGGTTACGACTGCATACCCTTCAGAGAATCCATGCTACTGACACACCCGTTATTTTATCCACTTTCTATGTTTGTTCTGGCACATATCTGGGGTTTGTCCCTATTTGTACCGGTAGTTTGCATGCCTTTGTCCAGTTTCATACTTTATGGGGTTAACAGGTTTGAGCCATGTATATCTAACGTGGGGGAAACAGCATTCATTTACTATGCTGTGAGCGGATCACACACGCACAGGCGCACTTGCATTTACATGTTGTGGGTTACATCTGTTTAATAAATGTGTGCTTGCGTGGCCTTTCATACGTCTGACCATAACACTTACTCATCTGTAGTCCAGTTTACGGACTGGTGTGAAACACACGGTTCACCTTTACGTATTTAACTGTGTGTACAGCACGAACGCATTCATTACACTTTACAGGGATATCTGCAGTGGTCGTAGGTCAACCGGGACTGCATTCACGTTGGACGAATGCCAGAAACAGTATTCTGTTGCTATTCCGCCTCATTGATATGCATACCCATAGTACTTAGCTACATCAACATATGCCTCACCGCTTCACTTACAACACAGGCATCCATTCCCCTGCTGTGGGAAACACGGTACTACATATTATACATTCCGTACTGCCTACTGCTGTGGACCCCAGCTGCATTGTTAATCACTCCGAGGATATGCAGAACACAAGGGCATATAGTCGTATCACATACACGTTTCTGATTGTCAGGGTGTTCATGTAGTAATCTGGGTATGGGCATGTCCGCCTGGTGAACAGAACTTCCCTGGCCAAGTTCAAATGTCAGATGAAGCATGTGGACAGGGAGTATCTCCCTATTATGAACATTTTACCTGTATTTATAGACACATGTTTGGGCACCTATCAGGAGCTTATTCTGTTGGCTGTACATATTATGGGTGGGGTTGTTACGGTCCATACTCCATGGTGAGGGGAGAGGGGGGGGTTCCCATTCACATTTGACTATTACCTGTATTCATTCATACGGGGATTATTTTCTGGGACATGTTGTGACTACAGGTATGCAGTTGTACATTACACAAATGTCATGGCTTGTTACTGTACATATGTACGGACCATACCTCTTGACCTCTTTGAGCAACAAATCTGCGCAAACCCTACATGATGGGGAGAGTAAGAGGGACACATTTTAACTAGTTTCCTTACAAGCTTATAACGTTGATAGAATACTAGGTTTTGCATTGTCATGACTCTTCTGAGGGATGTGGAGTGTTATACTTAATGCTCATTATTTCGTTACGTCAATCCACACCTATTTACGGGACAGACGCAGGTTGTCGGAGGCACACAACACTATGAGCCAACACTCAGGTCATTCTGCGAATATCTGGACAGTTGAGTGATATGGTATGAACCGCTGTAATACGTTGTTGTGTTCTGGCACAGCAGTAGCTCTGCATTAGGGACAGATGTCGGGATGTGCTGGCAGACAGTTGAGTTTCAGACTTCATACTCCGGACATTAATGCCATTGTGCAAACTGCCATTCTATGATATATCTATGTTTATCCATCCACATGGATATATTCCTGCTTGCACCTGTTATACATTCTACGGATCTCACTCCTCTGAGCTCTCCATACTCCTGCTCCTCTCTACCCTCCAGCTTAACCAGACTTAGCTGACACTGACTTGACTCCCAGTATGTCATTGTTGTACATTTCTGTATTACCACTACAAACTCTGGATTTGCACTGTCTTATTATGCACATGTTATGCATGTGTATTTCCTGACTGTATGCCTTTACTCTTGTATTTTACCTTTAACATTATGTAGCCTTTATTTCCTTGTATTGCTTGTGGGGCTTTTCTACCCGGGCCTCCGCTGTTACTGGGCACTTCTTCACCCAGTGGACTTCCCGGGTACTCAGACTGCACATACATGAATAACTTCTAACAGCTATCTTTGCATATTGTACCTGCTGTTGTACCTTTGTCTCACTTGTAGTCACGGCTCTGTCCAGATATCTAACTCACACGGGTTGTCTGGTATGGTCGGTCATGCCGGCACACACTAGGTATCCCACACACTTCATCAGGGTTCTCCTGTTAATGTCGGGTGTCTTCCTCACCCTTCTGCCATTTGCCACTATGCGAGTGTGCGATATATTCTCCCGCATATTTGTGTGGGAACACGTGCGTCACGGGAAGGTGTTTTATCCTGAGTACTGGGTTATGCATGACCACTCAGGTCTGGACAGTGTCTTGGACCTGTACTTCACGCTCTGACTTGTGTCCGGATATGTACAGGATTGCACATCTTGTCGTCGTACCCGTTCCACTATTTACACAGGTTACTTATCCTGTAAGGGATATTCCAGAAATTGGACCATTCCACACAGAAACGATACCGAAATGTATTTTGGCTTTATGAAAATGTGCAGGGGGTTTAACATGCAGGGAATACATGGTTTGCTATCCTGACACTGCCTAGGGTGACAAAACCTATTACATATGCGTAGGGGTCAGTATGTGTAGCTGTGCCTGCAATAGACCAGTGGGCCACGTACGGGTGGATTTGGTGGACGTTCTGTTATGGGGCTGGGTTGTGTGATGTGGAGGGTATGCTGGGTAGCCCATTATGCAGCCAGGTGTGTTGCATTTCTTATGGCCAGTTCCATCAAGACCAACCTGTGGGTATGTGACGGTGACATATCTATACATTTTGATCGCACATTTACATGATACATATGTTTGTGGGATTGTGTTCTACACTATGGCCTGTCTGCTCGTCTTGCAGCTGTTTCTCCATGTGTTTGTGTTTATGTCCACTTCACCCGCTGCCCCCTCCTATACCTCTGGTTCACCTCTTCTGCATACGACACAGTGTCGCCTTTGCGGGTTTTACCATTACCCATCCACCCCTCACATGCAAATTACTCACATCCGATAGCTCACTACTTTTGTTGTTGGGCCATGACACGGCCAGAGTAGCACATTGACTGCCCTACAGGTGTCGGGTACCTTTATGGTTGTGTGGACTACCCTGCCATGTTTGCTTCCCACGTGCTATACCTCACACACATGGGTACACGCCCATACTTCACTTTCGTTACTTAGTTGGTATACACGGGTACTACCCATTCGGTTGTGTCACATACTAGTTTGGCTTCTACCGATGACTCTCGGGATTTGCACACCTGTTGTACTCATTGGGGGGATGGCACCTTTTCTGGTGTCCATGCTATTCCTTCCACATATCTGACTGTTGTGGACAATGCCTCCCCACAGTCTACGGTACTGTTTCCACCTTTTCAATTGGCCGCAATGTCACATTTGCGGTGGACACAACACATTTTCTACGCCGACACATACCCACGTTCAGTTCGGCAGATAGAACTTACAACTCTTGCCTATATCTAAGCTTTAGTCTTGGTTTAACTGATGAAGTTGGCGACAAAAACGTGATAGTGGATACGTTATTGCTTTTGTATTTCTAGACCCGGTCTTTGTATTGGAGTGTTTTTTACAGTGCTTATTAAAGCATTTTTTCCTTTGAGCATCGATTTATTTGTGCTTGGTGGATACTTCATTCTACTTTTCTCAGTTTATTTGGCTGTTTGGCTCACTATTTTTTATAAGCTTTAGTCTTGTAGCATTTCAGTGGCTTATTCATTTTCTTATGACATTTATGTAATATACGTGTGGAGAACAACTGTTTAATGCCACTATTACATGACGTCTGAGGGATAATTATGTCCTATAATCTCTGCACATTTGCCATGTTTACATGCTTGTGTCAGGACACATCTGGCCGCAGCGGTACTGTCGCTCGCAAAGTGGGACAGGTGGTATTCTTAGTCGATGGTACGGGTCATACTGTTCCTTTCGGCCTACATGTGTCCTTATTGTTGTAGCTGTTTCTATGCTCCTGATTCATTTACATGTGTATTCTATTCCCTATCACATTTGTTATGTGGGATACAGACATACCTTTTGTATGTGACTATTACATCCCTTGTGGGATATGATTCGGACATGACAGTCACTACATATATCTACTTTTCTCCTCGTGTATTTTGTTATGGACACATCTGCACAGCTATGTACCCTCCCTCACATTATGGGTCAGCTGATGACCCTCTCCATTGGGCTGGACGTACCTCCTGGTGGCACCCTAGCATATGATATGTTTCACTTCCACATGGTATAGCTATAAACACTACGTTGGACCACGGGCATGCAGTTTTTCTGTCATTTGTTCAAGGGTAGGGACCTGTTATTCCCTATTGTGCATTTGTGTTTGCTTCTTCCTTTTCTGTTCGCAGGGACTATCTTGCATGCTTTGTATACGTTTCAGTCTCCACGGACACTGATAGGTGCGAGTATTACTGCAGGCGGACTTTACTATTCAGCAGTTTAGGTTGCTCATCGACAACCGACATTGACACACCTTCTTCCGCAACTTCGGTACGCCCCATGCACTCGCGCACGTTTCCTATGCACGTGGCTGTGGTGGCTGCATGCCTTCATTAATATGCATACGGCGCTACTACTCCATATATACGCCGCACGGCCGGCGCAAGCCTTACACCGGCCTTGCGCCGAGCTTCATGAATCCGGGGGTTTGTTTAAGACAAAAACAGTGTGAAATATGTGTAGTTTTAGAACAAAAACAAAGACATCTTCCTTTGAATCTCGGTGACACTTTGATTTTTTTGCTTGGATAATTTATATTTTCTTAGATTTGCTACACTTAGGTTTTATTTTTTTGTTTTTTATTTTGCTTTTATGAAAAAACTATTGGTTTCTTTATAAATAATGCTAGCTTATACTAGATGCCTTTATCCACAAACAAAAAAAATAAATAAATATGCAACAATTAATTTTATATGTTTAACAATACTTGCAGTTATGACCATATGTAAAGTATCCTGAAGTGAAGCTCTGTAGAAGCACAGTATTACTCAGATCCAAATCAATGTATGTGTCGGCAAATTAATGAATATATAAAATATGATTAAATAGATATAGAAATCCAAGCACCAATGACTATGCCAGTTTTGTTGTGTGTTACTCCAGGGCTAGGGAGGAGAAAATGCTTGGACTCCTTCACTCTAACTGAAATATCATATTACCACTATGAAGCCACGGATAAGATATGAAAAGGTAACCCTGCTCTATAGTGCATGTGCAGCTTTGGAGTATGAATAGCAACGTTTGGGAATGCATGGGAGATTTCCAAAGCATGTTTGAATCTTAGCAGTCAGTGGTGTGTATTACAAGAAAATCAGTAACCTTTGTATTTAACCTTTAGGGCTTTGCTTTGTTAGGAAGACCATTTTTCGATGTTAAATGCATTTTATGCTCCTAGAATACAATATAAAACACACAATGTCATTGTGTGCAGGATTATGCTATTTAAAACAAATAAATACATACATTTCCAGTACTCTGTATTCCCTGGATAGTAATGCAGTAATCATGTATAATCTATAAGGAGTTTGTGTTTAAGGCAGCATAGTTCACATGGTAAAAGCCATATTTTAAAGACTAATCATGTTATGATTCATGGAGTGCCACAACAATGCAGTTTTATAACCAGAAACATAGCAAATTAATTATGGAACAAAAATGTTTAACAACATACATTTTTTGTAAATGTACCCAAGCATGTGCAAAGTTTTTTTTTTCTAAGCTATATGTAAAACACACTGAAGTCTTTTTGAAAAAAAATGTCTTATGATAAAAGAAAAACTCAGGATTGTATTGTGGCAAGACCAAAAAGCACAAATACAGTAATGTTTATTCATAGTGGACATTCAGCCCATAGTTTAAGTAGAAAATTTTCTAAACATAAACAAAGTACATTTCTCAGCTGTCCATATTCTCATATATCTGTAGCCAGACTACCTTCCACTGGATATAACAAAGAGTCAAAACCAATAAACAAATCTAAGGGAAGAGTTGAACTGAGCAGGCATTTTATTAGTTTGCTGCATGTTGCGCATTTCAATTGTTGGCTGTACATTCTCAGCAGAATAAACAATAAGCAATATTTGGCGACCTGAAGTCATGCATGATATCAATCTTTTTTGGCCTCTGCAGAATAAGATTAACTTATGTACCACAGGAAATAAATGAAAAGAACAAGAAACTGTATTGCTTGTTACCAAGCCTGTTTACTAGGAGCATGTATTTTTCTTTTAATGCACTTGTCTGAAATATTGAACTGTTACTCTGCAATGGTTATTAAACACAAGGTGTTTATACCCATTTCTGCAGCCATCCAATACTTTTCACAGGATGGTTATAATACATTGCATCTCATAATATAATCCCATTTATGACTGGCAATTCATACTACAACTGTGGCACACTTATCACTGGCAATGATATTTAGGTTCCTCTCCCCATTACAAAAATGAAAAAATATATAGAAGAGAAATCTATCTTAAAACTGAGCTTTGTGTACCATGCAGCCTGACAATCTATTTTATTGTGTGAGGACAAAATGTCATCATAACTTAACTGCTGCTAGTTTTAATCAGTAATGGTTTATTGTTCATTTCATCCAGTGTACCCTTATTAATATTTCCCATTGCTAAGGGGAGAGTGGCATAACTGTTAAGATCTTTACCTCACCTCACATTAATCCTGACTTCTAATTAATGGCTATGCATATAGTAGTTTGCAGACTGATAGAAAAAGTGTTTACCTTTGAACCTATCATCACAGTCTATCAAATGTAAATGTTAATCGGTAACTGATTACTGCCCAATTAAAGTACTATATACTTGTTAGCATTTCCTGAAAATACTGTTTTTTTATAGATTACTCTCTTCCGTAAGCTAAAACACGCATATGCAAGTACTTCTTGGCTTTAGATTTTTTAATAAATTGCAGCAATATCTCTTCCAAATAAGTTTTTCCTTGTAATACTGTTAATACTTTCAGCCTTGATGGAGTTGCTGCATATCTGTAAGTCAAACTCCACTTGCGCAATCTGCAAGCAAGGTCTTAACCTGGTCTGTGACATCAATAGAACTTCTTGGTGGGATAGATTTGTGTCCCAACAACTCCCCCATCTATGGAATAGACTTCCTCTCCATGTCAAGTAGAGTACCTCACTAGCCCTCTTTAAGAGGAACCTGGATAACTGGATGGGAAACAGAAAATATACCCCTGATATCCCATTTGTGTCCCTGGTGGACAGCAAAAACAGGTGCTGACATTGAGGGAACATGGGTGAAAATATTAGCTAGGCTTATAAGGGCCTCCAGGCCAACAGCCTAGTATCATCCTATGAACCTATAAGTTTAATGCCCTTCCACAGTTTCAAAAATGCAACAGCAGCAGCAGTCATGTTCAACCAAACTAACTTCACATTTCTTTGGCAGCTATGCATCCTAAAGTGCAATCATATCAAATGTGTCCTATTTTTTTAAGGTAATTCTTAAGCAATACTGTTGTAATATTTAAAAACTATCAGTAATAATCATCTGAAAATAAAAGGGTCAGCTGTGTCTACAAATAATTTGTACTAACTGAATTAAAGATGAAATCTTTAACCTTGTTTTAGTATTATAACTGAGTGAAATTTATTTTAAGATTGCTAAATAATTTACTAAAATGCCGTCATTAGATAATTGCACAATTAAGTAATGAGTAAATGACAGGTGATTCATAATTTTTACCACTTTTTCTAAAGTGAATAACAGAATGCATTGCTTTTTTTTTTTTGAAAGTATATATCAGTTGCCTGTTACAGTTGATAAGATTTCAGGCCATACAGTTATATCAAAGCAATGGTGAACAGTATGAGTATATTATTTATGCTACATACAGATTGACTAGAAATAAAATTACCCCTGACCAATTATACATTTGCTTTGGGCCATTCTGAGTATAACATGTACATTAATTGCAAAGCAGTCTTTACTAGATAACTAATAAATGGTGAGGCCTTTATTTCACATGTAAACACTGATTCCATTAGTGCTAAAGAATTTATGAAATTCATTTAATAAAAAAAACAGCAGCTCAGTAATATTTCCTACAACAAATACAAATACACTGCATAAGTGGTACGGCTGTAAAGCAATCAATATTTAATTTCAATGTAGACTCCTGCGAGAACAGTTATGACTGCAATTTATTATTTGTGTTGTGTGAGAGTTCAAGGGTCTTCATCAGCAATTACCTTTCATCGTTACAGTTTCATACCTTGATGTTTCTGTGATGTTGCACTTTTTATATGGGTAGAGTTTCAAAATTGTTTGTGAGTTAATTTGACATTCACATAATTTAGTAGTAGAATGGATGTGCATTGGGAGACAGGACTAAAGCATTTATTGGACAGAGCACCATATGTTATTTGCAACTAAACCAAAATTCAGGACGTCAGACCTCAAAGAAATTCATTTTCTCTTACCAGTTTAAAGTTGATCAAATCAATTAGATGATAATTAAGTGTGAATGGTTCTGAGTATGAATTTAATTCATAATACCTCCATAATAATAATAAGTGAAACAACGCACTGTTGCATGTTGCTAGCTTCCACTTCTTTGTACAAAAGCCTTTTGCCACATAACTAAAAAAAAATAATAATAATAATAAAAAAAACAAAAAAAAAAAACAAATGCAGGTTAACTTTCAGTAGCTGTTCTTATAATCATAAGCCAGGTTGTGGGAACCCTTTCATTCCAACAAATCTAGTTCTGCATTGACTGCTCTTATAACGTTGACTAATTATTAATTTAATTTCAGTATCTTCAAATATTTATTAGAAGAAAACGCTTCTACTAAGCATTTAGTCAGCTAATGAATAAATCAGCTGTAAGTACTTATGCTAATGCATATTATAATCCATATTAAAAGTATGCAGAAAAAGTGAAACTAAACAGAGTTATAAATGTAATCACTAATAAAAGTTAAGAAATGTTGAAATGTGTAACTTTATCAATGAGATGTTTCTTCTTTATGAAAAGTGAGTACTGAAGGTCATTCCAGAAGCAAGATAATTTAGATTGTGTATCATATGGCTGAGATAAAACAGCACAATCACATTTTTTTTACTGGACCACATATATAAAATGGCAACTGTAGCAATAATTGCTGTTCTAGTGTGATTTATGTGACACTATCTTTGATACATGCTGTCTGTTTTTTCTTTTCATTAGTTTGGAAGCATTGGAAATGTGGTGGTGGTAAATGTTGGTCTTTGTTGTCATATCTGAACTGAGTTTGCAACTGAATTGTATTGTTTTGTGCAACAGAACAATAAAGCTATAGAGAAGGGGTTCTACCTGAACGCGCCGAACAGCCAGAAGACCTCCAGAAGATCGAAAGAAAAGAAGACCGCCTGAATCGCGAGTGGCAGAACATCGACAATGCAGAAGACCGACACGACGGATGACAACACCATGAGGATGCCGACATGGGAAAGGCTGTGGTAAGTGTGGAGATTATAGGGTGGGTTAAGTGAGTTAGGGTAGGGGTGGGTTAAGTGAGTTAGGGAAAGGCGGGTTAAGTGAGTTAGGGTTAGGGAGGCGGGTAGGTAAGTGTGCGATAGTGGACCTTAGGGTTAGTTTAGTGTGGGCTTGTAAGGATTTTGGTGTGCTTGTGTTGTGTGTGTGGTTTGTGGAATGGGGATGTGTTTTGTTTTAATTGTTATTGTGGTGTGTGCAGTGTATGGGGTTTCGTGTTTGTGTACCGTCGGTTATTGGTTATGTGTGGTTTCGTGTTTATGGACTGTCGAATATGTGGTGTCGGTGATGTGGTTGTCGGTGTTGTGTGGTTTCGACTATGTCAGGTAGAACCAGAGAAGGACATATGTTTTACTTTAGTGGCCATTGTCTTTTCTCCTGAGTTGTGGAACTATTAAGTTAGCATATTTAAGTAGACAGAGTTACTTGTTCAAGAACAGGATCTTATTACCCCGCAAAAACAAAAATCAAGTTTTTGTTTTGATTATGGTGAATTTGTATGTTACTGCTATATTCCATTGATGTTCTTGTCTTATTAGAAAAGGCTCTGATGTTTTTAGATTTGCTCTATTGGCTATCTGACTGATAGTTTACTACAGAGGATTAAGGCTACTAATTGATGAATGACTTTATCTTGTAAACCCTAGGATTGAATGCAGAGGCATAGCTGGCTCAGCTAGTGCCTTCTGCCAGCACCACAAAGTTGTGACCCATCCTCACAGCTCTTAAAATTTAGAGCAACAAAAAAGGAGCATATAAAACTGTAGGAAGCAGATTGGCAGTGCCATATTCACTCTCTACTTCCTCACTCCATGTACTGGCACACCAGTCATGTGGCCATATATTAAATCCTCCCTTCCTCCTGCCCCAGAGCCACTCAGGTCTCATTTGTGCTCCCTGCCTCTGACCCCCCCTCCCTCCTTCCTGAAATGTTTGTTAACCAAAAAAGAAAAAAAAATGTTTGTTTTTTTTAATTGCAGCAAACTACTTGCTACATTTGTAGCAAGCAGTTGCTACAGTTTATACCCCTCATGGTTTGCTATAGTCTGGGTTTTGTTTAAAAAAAGAAATATGTTTTGTTGACATTTAAACTGTAGCAAACTGCTTGCAACAGTGTAGCAAGGAGTTGCTACAGTTTAGACTACAGTGGGAGCTCTACAGTGTTCAGGTTTGACAGCAAATTAAATACTGGCTAATACTTTGCACCTCGGGCAGATGTTCTTTTTGTCCTGACCTAACTATGCTTCTGTTGTATTGTTTCACTTTATTTTATTTGTTAACTGGGTGGGTGAACTAGTCTACTGACCTTTTTCAGTCTGCAAGCAGAGCAGGTGGTAATAAAGTTAACAGTTATACAATTTTATTTGCATTATTTCCAAGTTGGAGCAGCTTGGCAGTTGCAAGATGGTTCTGCATTTTATAACCTGATACAGAAAAGTTACTGACTGCTCTTCATAGTAATTTTTTTGTATTCAGACATGGCCCTACCATGGCCCTGCAAGGGTCTATGTTAAATGAATGAATGATCATAATGTCGAGTACAACATACTCGAAACATTATGATCGTAAGTTCAAAACCTCAAACCCTTAAAAGCCCAAAACAAACAAAATTGAAAGATTTTTTTGTCCCACACGTCCCCTTCACTAATATACAAAACACACACATACAACCAAAGCATACAAACCCCTACACACTCGCTTCATTCAAACACTAACGCACTTACTTTTAAAATAAAATTGGGGGCTTCGCCCCCACACACCCCCTAACTAAATATACTAACTCCGAGATTGTTGTACATTGGGGAAAGGGAAATTGCCCTTTCCCCAATGTAGAGGATCTCAGAGTTGGTATGTTAAACTAAGCAGCCTGTGACGTAGCCATTCCGAACAGTGTAGCATGTCTACGTCACATGCTACACTGACTGGGATGGCCAGCCAAAACATTTTGGAACTCCAAATTTCGGCATTTGGAGTGTCCAATTAAGTGAACGAGCGATCAAATGTTATTGAGTATTTTGTACTCAACATTTTGATCGATCGTTCATTTAACATAGACCCGTCCTGCAACATGAAGACATGGAGCGTCACAGTGAGCTATCTATGCAGCTGTGCTTGATATTTGAATGCACGCCTGCCTATGAGGTCACAGTAGGAGAAAGAGTAATTGGAAAGGTTAGGTGTGTGCATATGCGTAATGAATGTGTGTTTGTGTATGAATAGTATAGGCATTTTGCAGTGGTTATCAGATTTCCACACACACACACACACACACACACACACACACACACACACACACACACACACATACACACACGCATGCATGCACACACAAACACACACACCTTAACTAATGATTAAAGCCTGCAACATTAGGTCATATGGAAAACTAGTCACTAGGGATAACTCTGAAGACATGGGTTGGGGGTCTCTAGCTACCCAGTACATTCTATAATTGTCCCTTAATAGCAGTTACACTAAACATGGAAAAGTGGGGAACTACATGATGCTATGGAGAACTCTTACATCTAATGCCCTAATGACACTTAAAGATAATGGGTATTGGGTGGAAGTACCAGACATACAGGGGAAACACAAGACTCGAGGGATACTATAAATAACATTCCTTAAAGACACAGAGGATATTAGACCTCTGCACCAAAATTAGACACCAGTGATTAATGTAAAAATAAATAATGACAATAAAAATGAGAACTACAAAGGGGGATAAGCCTTTAAAACTTCAGCCTTGCCACAGGAAATACAGCAGGGATTTTTTTTTTTTTTTTTTTTTTTAGCATACAAGGACAATCTGAAGCATTATTCAGTGCCTGAAACAATTTGTGATTTACAAGGGACGGAGACAGGAAACATCAAGTATACTTCTTAATGTCACATCATAAGACATCAAAATAAAGCCAAAATTAATGAGGGCAAAATCGGGGACAGACTTTTATTATTCATTCTATAAACTTGGAAAGCTGCCAGTATAACAGCTTTTGCACCATCATACATTTACTGTTGGATAACAATAACTCTAATGTCATACATTAATGACCACATGCAATCATCTGTGATGTACCATGGCAGTAAAAAGTAGACATTGAAGAATGTCACATCAAAGGGACAGGTATGGGCTATGTGGCATGTATTGTGTGTTTGAAGGTGTGGACTATGTCTGGGAGTGTGAATGGAGGGTACCTGTATTAACATGATGCATCGGATGTCACCGTTAACTACTGCAAGAAAGTGATGATCTGCACTGAGAGACATACAAATTAGCTGGCAATAAGGTCTATTTTAATTGGCTGATCACACACATACTGCATTAGTCTTTGACCCTGAGCAAGTCTCTTACAAAGACAACATATAAGCAATGTAACAAATAAAAAAAATGACAAGCTAACACCCCTGTAGATGGTATTCTGTTTTTAGTGGTCTGATGTATGATATAATTCCCATTTGCCCTGCTTAGTATGTCATGTAAATGTAAAATGAGGGAAAAAGTGACAAATACAATGGGGGCACATATTCTGTATTTAAAATTATATAATCTGAAGAGTTGATGTGTTTATTATTTATGAAGTTTTATTTGCAGAAGAGGGCATGGTAAAGTAAAATCCTCAGTAAAAAGGGAATAAGGAATAATAGCTCTGGTGTAAATTCGAACAGCAGCAGTAAAATCAGATAACAGAAAGATGATGGAAAGCCTGCATAGTTAAGTATATCTCTTTGGAACAAAGAGTAACAAGAGAGATCTTGGGAACTGTTCATAGTGGCAGAATTTCTAATTCCCTGCTACCTCTGACTTACCACAAACAATCTCAGATGCTTAGTAAAGCAGTCGAAGAAGGAAAAGCAGACCATTCTGATATAATTAAATCAGAAGATGCATTGATTGAGGAGGAAAACACTAGAAAGCAACCTATACTGGCAAATGCTAGTAATGTTACATTTTTACAAAATAAAGACATAAGTGCTAGAGTCAGAGAAAATATGGATGCAACATTCTTCCTAGACACATCTATAAATGTAATGTTTTTTTGATGGAGTTGTATGAAACTGGCAAACAACAACCAGTGAGATATGAATTAAGGGCTCTGAGAATTCTGTTATATGTGAACAACCCAGTAATTCTTATCATAATATCTTTTGTAATAAAAGGTTCTACACTATTGCTATTGCTTGTGGTACTTCAGGTTTTCATCTCCACATTTGTAGTTTTGTCATAATGTGGTGTGCTACAAGGATATTGCTGTGAAGACTGGATGAAGTACGTCCCTAGATAACAAGGATCCTACCAAAGTAAGTCCCAGAGAAGAGTCAGGTTGTAAAGATGACTATATACTGTGGCAATCAATACTCAGTATATGTGGACTGAAATCTAAAGCCTCAAGAAGCCTGGCAGTGTGAGGAGGCATTGCAAGGAATCAGTGGAAGTTCATGAAAGAGCCAATGATATTGGTCTACATCTTTGTTTTTCTCTTCAGCTGTTAATGCCTTTCAATTTCTCAGATATGATTGATCAGTGCAGATGTTCCCCATAATTATTTGCTCATTACATGCCAAAGCAATTTGTGTGGGAATAAAATATAAATGAAAAACAGAAAGTTTAATTTTCTATTGATCAGCCCCCTGTAGTTTTGGAAATTAAGATGGACAAAGGAAAAAGGGCTAAAGAGAAGATAGACATGGGAGAGCTACAAATGTAAGAAAAGAAAGAAATACGAAGACCTCTGAGAAACGATTCTACAAGTGGTAGAAAATGACTAGAAAATGAACAGGCTAACGATGGAGACTGTCACCAGGATTCAGCAAGCTCTGCACAATATGCAGGAATAGTGCAAGAGCTGCTGCACTCAATAAGGCCACCGAGCGATCCATGATAGAGCTCCTGGCACGTGTATGAGCGCCCCTACACTATTCCTGCACGGATACAGCTCCTGTATGCTGATTACCCCATCTGCTGGTGAAAACCATACAAATGAGGTGAATTTGTGATCCAGGAAGCAGGCAGGCGTCCGTGCAGGAATAATGTAGACTGCAGAAATGTATTCAGCTAGTAGCTGAATACATTTCTGCAAACTACAAAACGGAGGCATGACAGCTCATACAAAAGCATGTATTATAAGGGTTAGGCATGCCAATGGCCAAATATATGGCCATTGGCATGAAAAATAGAAGAAATATTATAAAATTATAACTTTTTTTTGGCTGATTCCTGCCATTTAAGCATAGGGCAGTGGCATGCCAATGGGATCGGGCTGAAAATACCAATAAAGGTGAAATAAGCCTTTATCACACAATTCATGATTTTGCCATTATAGTCAATGACATGCATATGTAAGCAATACTAGGGAATAATGGTTGCTAAGGGGGAAGGCTCAGTGTGAGTGTAGTTACTAGGAATTAGCAATCAGTCCTATGCAAATGAGGGGAGTTATACTGAAAAACAGGTTGGAGGGGAACATTTCTAAGTGTCAGACTGCACCTAACCATGTAGGTGCTCTAACACCATTGTGTAGACAGGTTGAGCAAAGAACATGAAAAGGGTGTGTGTCATGCTTGCTGGAAACACATTGGAGCCCTGTTGCCTGGTGTCTGCTTAGCTAAGCACAGCTAGGAGAGGGGTTGTGTCTGAGGCTGTGTACTCATACACATTGAACTGAAGAGAGTGTGCACATGCAGGGGAGGGACAAATCTTGCTGTTTACACTTCCAACAGGCTGGAAGAGGAAGGGTAGAAGGAAAAGGCAAAGGAAGTATCAGAACAAGGGAAATGCTGTACAAACCAACAATATGGGAGTCTGCAACCCACAATTGGCCAGTGAAAGCACTTGAATAATACAGCTGACAGGTGGCTGCAGATCTGAAGATGGGAGGACATGTAAAATAGAATTAAAGGGCAATAGCACAAAATAAAGGTGAACTGATGTAGAATCACTACTATGGGAGTCTTGCAACTTAGAATGGGCCCTGCAAATATAATACAGCTGGCAGGTAGTTGCAGGGCTGTAAATATGAGGAGATGCAAGTAAAAATTAATTACAAAAAGGGCAACAGCAGAATAAAGCAATCATCCACAAGTGACCAGTAATGTGTCTAACACTCACAGTGGCTAAATCCAAGCCATGAGCAAGTAAGCTGGCATCTGGAATGAATCAGAAAGAGTGAATCTGACAGGCAGCAGTAGCATTGCACCACTAGAAAGTATGGAAACACTCCTCAGTCTGCGTTTCCTCACAAACTCTGCACTTTTGGAGTAAACCTGGGAACTTAAACTGACAAAATGCTAGTGGCTGTCATTGCCTGGATACATCACCATGTGCTGGAGGCTGACGGTGGTGAGGAGGATAATGCTGCCAACTGCTGCAGAACCAGGAGGAGGAGAGTGTTCAGACCCAAGGTGACCTATCAGCGGCTACATGACCTAAAGATTGTAGAGCATTATAGGGTGGACAGGGATATACATCAGCAAATTGTGAAGCTGTGCCGGCATCGCTTCACATCCAGAACAACCAGAAGGGAACCCATCCCAGTGGATACTAAGGTATGTGTAGCATTAAGAATACAAGCTACATGTACTGTCCAAACACCTACTGGGAATATCATGGGGGAGTCACAGGCATCTGCATCCAGAGTACTCCATCAGTTCCTGGATGCCATGCTACCACACACATCCACTTTCCTAACACCTGTGAGGAATTCACCAGCAATAAGTGTCTTCTCCACCATGTAGCTAAATACCCAAGGTAATGGGTGCCATAGACCACATGCACATCCACATCAATGCACCACCCCATGAGTGGAGTAGGGTCTACATCAACCGCAAGTGCTTCTCTTACATAAACAGCCAGGTTGTGTGCGATTCCCAGGGCATTATCATGCAAGTATGTGCTGGCAGCCCTGGAAGCTATCATGACTCCCACATGTGAAATTCCTCACAGCTGTATCAGGGGTTTGCCGGGGGGGGGGGGCATCCCAATTGGCCATCTAGTGGGGGATGCTGGCTATGCACTGGATCTGTGGCTGATGACATCCATCAGAAATGAACACACCCCCAAACAAGAATGCCATAATGAGGCACATGCACAAACCAGGACCATTACAGAGTGTCTGTTTGGGATGCCCAAGTCACGGTTCCGCTGCCTTGACATATTCGGTGGAGCCTTGCAGTACTATCCAGCTACATGTGGACAAATGTGCACAGTATGTACCATGCTACATAGTATGATCCTGCGGAAACAGCCGCAGCAGAAACAACATGGGAAGGGGACACACAGCCCACCACCATTGCCAAGGTCAGCACAGGCACAGAGGGACTTGGAGGATGAACTTCCTGAGCATGGCCCTAGAGGCCGACAGAGGCATGCCCAGTATGTCTATGCCTTGGCAAAGAGGCAATGCATAGCACATACACTTACACTGTAGGGACCCAGGGACTGATACCTCTCTCTGACTCGCACATACAGTAGAAGGGATGCCAAATATGACACTATCTGTACTTTACCATGTATAGGGAGTGTACTGCATGCATCCTACATAGTCAGCCCTCCAGCACCATCCTCAATACTACCCCAGACACAAGGTATGTCACCCTTACTATCAATTACTGAATGGAGTAATATATTCTGATAGCTATAGCTATGCTATGGATGCAAGCATGGAAGGGAATTGGTTGGCCAAATGGGACAGCAGCAGATAGCTGACAGCTACATGGGACAGCATGAAACCCATAACCAATACTGGTGTCCCCATGCTAAGCAGTAGTACTCAGGGTGACAACCCCCACTGTAGTACATGTGGTGGGTTGACTAAGTGTGGGTGTCCACAGGTCACACACATGGATGTCAATGAGTGTTCCCATTCCCACCCCCCCAAGCCTCACCCAGTAGGACAGGTGTAGATGACCGGAAATAATGGTTGGGCAAAGCTCCATAAATGCTGGCAATGGTGAACAGCCTCCCTACAGACCTACACATACATACTACAACAGGTCTGGCAGTCGCAGTATAGTTCTGAAGAGTAAGAAGTCTGAAACTCTAAAATGTATGCCATTACAATCTAACTTGTGTAGTTTACTGATATGCCTCCAGTCTGCAAGATAGGGCACAATACAATACTAATTGGAAGCAGAGTATAACTGAAATACCAGTGCAGTCCGTGGAAATGTGTAAAGTTGTCAGATTTTCCCCTCCAAACCCATGTATAAATGGCATTAACATGTAAGTTTGTAGAGTAATATCAGTGGAACACAGATTGTCTGAGCTGTCCCAATCAACATGATAACTGGTTATGTCCACTATATGCAGGGGTCAGTGTATCAATCTTTTGAGAGTGTTTAATATTGTCTGTAAGTGGACAGCATGTAGGCCTGGATGTTGTGTCTCAGTGGCCTAGGTACAGTATTGTGTTTGATAGGGCCATGTTCCAACAACTGCAGTGCCAGCCAATCTGCTATTCAGCTACACCTATGTTACTAGTTGTACACACTCACTGTTCAGATGTCAATATGTGTTACTGTCAGAAAGCTGGACAAGTTATGAACAGGGGTCCATACAAAGAAACAGTACACAGGTGGAATAACTCTATGCAGTGCCTACAAAGTAACTATGAACTGCACACACCTTTGGAATTAAATATAGAGGTTAGCATCATATTAGTTGTCTGTCTAATATGGAATACTGGTTGTCTGCCCAATCACTGGCAGCCCACATAAACCACAGTTATAAAGTAATGACACACTGTTGATGTACACATACAAGGCAGGAGAAGGCAAAGATCCCAGTCATATCTGTGAGTCAGGTGCCATAAGCTTCCATATCACACATGCACTCAGTCCACCACCCCCCACAACAGCCACAGGTATTTCATCAGTCATATCCTTGCTGTTGGGAATGATGTCAGAATCAGCACATCTTTTATGGAATACACACAGGATGCAGCATGCTAACATGGTGTCCCATGCAGGTGTGTCCCTAGCCATAGGCAGCACCCTGCACACATCCAGACTGATGCATCACTATGAACTAGGAGGATTGCCAGGAACATTTCACCGACTTGCCCATGTCACCCCAGGGAAGTCACTGGCTTGCAGCCTGGTAACGTATGAGTGACAAAATGCAGTGGCCTGCACCACTCTCATGTGGCCTACAGGCCTCTGGCAAATGCCCATGGCTCACCCATAGTGCCATCATATGCTTCACCCATAGTGCCATCATACAGAATGTCATAGGGTCCTAACTAAAAACATAACACATTAAGCAGAAAACAAATGCAAGGCCATGCTGACAAATGCCAGTAGCATGCCTCTCCATGTCAGTGCAAGAATTGTGGACCAAGACATAAATACTGCTGTGATAAAGGTCAAACTATAGAAATCTGTCTGAGATATTGGTACCATAATGTTGGGAAAAGGATAGAATTACAGGGGGGGGGCATACATGCATGGATATCATGGAGAGTGTGAAGTCTCAAACTGTAATGTCTGCTCATACTTCCCCCTGAATGTGAAGGGAAATCCACCAGCTATACGAGTCCTGCATTTGGATAACCTCACCAAATCTGTACAGCTGAGAGGTATGCCCACAGCAGGATATAGCCATTCAGTTAAGTTGAGAAATGTACAAGAAGGGGATCCTAAGCGAGCTTAGCACCAAGGTGCTAGACCATTTACACAGACCCATCACTCAATTGTCTGTAGCCACCCCTCCACAATGGCAGGATTGTGCCACAATGTCTAGTCTTTGCCTCCCAATATTGGTCTCTGCTGCATTGCTCTTGTATTTCCCTGGTAAACAACTGTGAGCAAACAATGATATCTGTCAGTAGTTGATGACACAATACATTACACTGTAAAACAGTACATATGTCCAAAAGTCTACGTTAAAACAGAACATGTTACACAAGTAACACAGACAGTAATAGGGAAACGTAGTTACACACAGTATCCCCCCATGTTTGGACCAATTGTGTCTCCATACTGGCAACCTATCTACATATATCCTGAAAAAATAGCTTGCTAGGTGTAGCTGTAGCACACAAAACCATGGACTGGAGTACAACTCTACATGGAATTGATTCCCACAAGCAATATAGAAGCTCATAATGGGCATGCTCCCACACTTGGAGAATGGATCCCTACATGCAATACAGAAGCTCATACTGGGCATGCCCTATACTTGCAGAAATAAAGCCCATGTCTGAACCACAATGGACCATAGATATGTGTAATCTGCAGATGTCTGTGCACACACACCAAAATGTAAACTGACTGGTCTTCACACATACACACACACACACACACACACACACACACACACACACACACACACACACACACACAACACAACACACTGGACAGGAAAACCCACAGCCAGCTGCAGGTGTCAGATATGTGGTAAGTCCCAATCTGTTTTGTGTGATACGCACACAATCTAAGGCCAATATACTACAATAATTCAAACATATACATGGAGAAGAGAGACACAGACAGTGAGAGAGACAGTACCATTGTGAAGCCTTTCCCACCCAGTACACATCCCATAGTTTCACTATACACTATCTGCTGATGTCTATCACCTTAGATGTACCTTCGGACAAGCCTCAAATCTGTAAGTTCAATAGTGGGTGCGGTAAATCCATAACTTACTAAAGAACCTAAGTAGATAGGTAGGGTTTCCAATCTCGGTCCTGGCAACTGTGTGTGTGGGAAGGAATTGCTGTGTGTGTGTGTGTGTGTGTGTGTGTGTGTGTGTGTGTGTGTGTGTGTGTGTGTGTGAAGGAATTGCTGTTTTACTCCATCCCCACCCAGTACACATCCCATTACCTAATATCAGAACATGTGCTGCAGTCAGTCACTGTACAAATTCCTTTTGTTAGCCCTCAGCCCTATAGGATTTTTCATGCGTCTGATAACTGTGTAACAGTAGAGTACCAATAACTATTTATGTAGCGATCCTAATCACAGTCCTGTCAAATGTAAAGGTACGTCTGTTTGTGTGTGTGTTCATAGGTGAATGCTTTTGAGGCCATTCCCACTCACTCCTTTAAACATTGCTCTCATCACTGCTGCTGATGTCACTCACTGTTAAAGATACCTTTGGACAGCTCTCAAATATGTAAGCTTCGCGGCACATCTGATAAATGTGTAATACTATAGTGCAGTAAACTAGTTAGATAGGAGTTTTAATCTCAGTCCTGGCAAATGTAAAACTGTGTGTGTTTGTGTGACAGTGTCTGTAGTTATAGAGAGATGATTTTGAGCCCATTGGCATTTACTACATTTTGCTTTCCCCTCCTTTATCACTGCTGCTGATGTCACTCACTGTTAAAGATACCTTTGGACAGCTCTCAAATATGTAAGCTTCGCGGCACATCTGATAAATGTGTAATACTATAGTGCAGTAAACTAGTTAGGAGTTCTAATCTCAGTCCTGGCAAATGTAAAACTGTGTGTGTTTGTGTGACAGTGTCTGTAGTTATAGAGAGATGATTTTGAGCCCATTGGCATTTACTACATTTTGCTTTCCCCTCCTTTATCACTGCTGCTGATGTCACTCACTGTTAAAGATACCTTTGGACAGCTCTCAAATATGTAAGCTTCATGGTGTGTCTGTTAAATGCGTAATACTATAGTGCAGTAAACTAGTTAGGTAGGGGTTTACAGCTCGGTCCTGGCAAGTGTGTGTGTGGGTGTGTCTGTCTGTGGTTGCATCATTAACATTGTAATCCATATCCATTGGGAGGTGGGTTTTGCTACACTTTTGTGTGGTCCACCCAGCAAACTACCAAATGTCCACTGTACTGTGGACAATCTTGAGTCCTATAATCTGTTTGTAATGTGATATTACTATAGAAGAATATGGAGCCAAAAACAGGATATGTGACGCTTGTAGTCCTGTGATGCAATTTCACACACAGAAATCATAGGCAAACACACTCATCTATTCATTAATCCCTATATCACTAAGTGGTCTGCAAATGGGCTCACAGATAGATCTCACAGTGTGAAAGCAGCGGACTACTATCAGACTGCAAAACAGTCATGAGTGGTGTCAGACTGCCAAACAGTCATGTGTGGAGTATCACAGGTTCTTCTCCTGTGTCCAGTCGTGTGTGTGGCTCTGATATCTAGCTCAGCAGAAATGAACTGTGGTTAACAATGTTTTCAGAAAACTGCTAATTGGGGGGGGGGTCTGTTTACATACCACATGATGTTAACATCCTGCATAAAGTTGCCACTGACACCTCCACCTGTTGTCAGAACACTGGCCTTAGTCTCAGTGTCACGAAATGTGTCACAATCCCCTGTTGAATCAATGTGTTGTCCAAAAATGACCACAATGGTGGTAGTCCAATGGAGACAGATGTCCTTATAGGAGGTTTGTGAACACAGCTTGACAGCAACCTCTCTTCTGACCACCACACTGCCACTGTGGATAGAATGTCCTTCCATGTGGCACATTGCATAACTAAGGGTGTGTCATCCAGGAATGAAGAGGTCAATGTCTCCCTCTACTCCCCGCTCATTAAGCCAATCAGCAGGTCCAGTGGCTCATTTGCCATGTAACTCAGTAGACACCTTCAACAACTTGGTAGGCTGCAAGTGTACCTGACATGTATAACCCTAGGCATGAAACAACTGTCTGATATGGAAAGAGCCCAAAACCTCTGGGTGTTACCAGTCACATCTTCGCTACTTACAGGCAATCTCTGCTTGACTGATGATGCCATGTCTGCCCAGCTGTTTTACAAATGCCACAGTTAGGAAACCACAATTTGTATGCACCACATGCCATGGATACTTCAACCACATTACCACATTCAACATAACATGCTTGGAGATAGGTCCATAACCCAGACAATGGCCACGTTATGCGATATATGTTGCATACATTTCAATCAAAGCACCTCACTGGGCCTCTTCAAGAGAAATCCAGAAGAGTGAATGGTGAACATAACTGTCACCCTGGGGATCATTCAAATGGCAGTAGTCGATAGATGGCATGCTGACGAATGTCAGGTGCCATGATACCAGTGTACTCACATGCCCTACTCTTCTCATATCTCCATGGACATTAGCCTGGTACATACCCAGGGACAGCTGCACCAATGAACCTCAGTACTGACAAATGTGTCTCTGTGCGTTACTGAATATAACAGTGTTTGTGAGTTTGTAAACTTGTGGTTGAAAATACTTTGAGGACTCTCTCACCCACTACAACCCCCAGTGCTATAGTTAGAAAGGACTGCTGCTGTACTGCACTGTAAAGGTACCTTGTGACACCCTTCACCCTATGGGCTACCTTGAGCTTGCAGTACCAGCATAATACTGTTCTACCAATGAGCAGACAGGTGTGGTTTACCCTCTGAGTCCTGGCATATGTGAGTGTGTGTGCATGTGTATGTGTTTGCAAGTGTGTGTTTGTGTGCATATTTGTAGGAAACAGCATTCTGAGGCCACATTCTCCAAATACACTGCACAGTGCCAAACATTACAAGAGATGGTGATGTATCACACCTTAGGAGAGCCATGGGACTATATTCAACCTACTAGCTCTGTGGCACGTGCGATAAATGCATATCAGTGTAATAGCAATAATTACATAGGCAAGCAAAGGTTTGCATTTCATTCCTGGTAAATGTGTGATTGTGGGTTTGTCATAGCATTATCATGGGCATGAGTGAGTACTACATGCAATGTGGGTGAGGTACCGGGTGTAATATGTTTACACTATGGTACCCCCAGTACATGTCCCTAGGTCCACTGTATGAGGACCGCTGTCACCATCGACCATACAGGTAACTGATGACACTCTTCAGCCCAATAAGGCATGTGCTGTGTGCCAAAACTCTGTAACAGTATGGACTGAATGACAGGATAGGCAGGGCTGCTAACTGCATGTGTGGCAAATGTGTGTATGGCTATATCTGTGTTGGTCATCGTGTATATTTCTGTAGCTCAAATGGTGTACTGGTATGGGGCTCTGACTGTGGTGTACAGGGTCCTGGGTTAATGACTTTGGAGTGACAATTTTATTTCCATTAATGTTAAATAACCAGACTGCATGATATGGTAGGTACAACATCATGATATTCTATGTCTCAAATGGCTTAGTGGTTGAGTGCTTTAACTATGGTGTACAAGGTCCTCGCCTTGAGATTTGGGACTGACATATTTTTTCCATTAATTTAAATAACCAGACTGCATGATATGTTGGGTAAACATCATTCTATTCTACATCTCCAATGGCTTAGTGGTTACGTGCTTTGACTATGGTGTACGGGGTCCTAGAGTTGGGGCTGACATTTCTTTTCCATTAATTGAAATGACCAGACTGCATGCTATGATAGGTGAAACATCATGCTATTCTACGTCTGAAATGGCTTAGTGGTTAGATGCCTTGACTATGGCGTATGGGCTCCTGGGTTGAATACTTGGGACTGATGGTTTTATTTCCATTAATATTGAAAAAAATCAGAGGTGTGCACCATGGAATGAAACGACAGAATGCTTTCAAAGTTAATGCGCTTACCACTGCAGTCTACTTGTTCGTTTGTCTGGCCTTTTATATTAAAACTTGGGATTTTATTAGGTTTGTGAGTTTCATTAACTTTGAAAGCATTCTGTCGTTTCATTCCATGGTGCACACCTCTGATTTTTTTCAATACTCGTGGCTTCCTGTTTAGAGGGTGCTTTACCTGGCAAACATTGTGTTTTTTCTGTTCTTATTTCCATTAATGTTTAATAACCAGGCTGTATGATATGTTAGGAAAACATTATTAAAAAATCTACGTCTCACATAGCTTAGTGGTTAAGTGCTTTGACTATGGTGTATGGGCTCCTGGGTTAAACACCTGGGACTGACATTTTTTTTTCCATTAATGTTTAATAACTAGACTGCATGATATGTTCGGAAAAAAACATCATTAAATTGTATGTCTGATATAGCTTAATTGTTAAGTGCTTTGACTATGGTGTATGGGGTCCTGGGTACAAGACCTGTAAGGGCTGTTTAGTTTGTTGCTACACTGTATAATTTATTGCAGAGGGGGACTAATATAAAACAAATTTAACATGCATGTTTTAATTATTTTGCTAGGGGTATGGACATTCTTTTCTCCACCATTGTCTGTGGGGGCTGTTTGAATATTAGGGAACTGACAAGGGCTTTGCATTGGCTTTTCCCTGCACACATTCTGGGGTAACATTTGATGATGGGGGAATAAATAGGACAGTGTTTACATAGTTGCTTACATACTAGGGGACTTGTGTGTGTATGTGCTTGTGCAAACTTTTCTTTCTTTTTTATCCACGGACACTAACGTAGTGTCTGTGGATAAAACACTCTTGCTGCTGCAGTCTTCCATGCAGGGGGTGTGTATATTGTGACAGCTCTGCTCTCAGACGCACCCCACTGCGCTCGTACACAGCTCCATGTCCATGTAGTACTATAGCAGTGCGCCTTAATTAATATTAAAGCCGCACTGCTGCTCTACACAGACACAGAATGCTCCATGCAAGAAGAGCTTATTCTTGCACTGAGTGTACGTGAATCCCAGGGTTTGTTTATATTTTTCATTTGTTTGTCTGTCCCTTCTACTGTTTGCATACCCACCTTCCTGCCCACATCAACTTACTACCTTCAGTCTCTACGCTTCTTGGAAAAAAAGAAAAAAACAATGGACATCTTTCCCACAAATATATATAAATATATATATATATATATATATATATATATATATATATATATATATATATATATAAAACTCCCTACTCCCCCACTATCATATCACTTTTCCTTTCCACTTGTACTTCTGTGAATTCATTTGCTTGCCCCCCATTACTGATTGTCTTGTGTACCCATTTTCTTTGCATTTATAAAAATAAATCGGTAGCAAATTTCCTTTGAAGCCCTTACTATGCTCTTAGCTGTTCTTGCAGTAACACAGTTCATATTTGAATGTGCATTATCACTTTCTTTTTTATCCATGGACACTAACATAGTGTCCACGGATAAAACATTCTTGCTGCTGCAGACTTCCGTGCTGGGGGCATGTATATTGTGAGAGCTTTGCTCTCAGACACACCCCCCTGCACTTGTACACAGCTTCGTGTCCGTGCAGTACTACAGCAGCTTGTCTTCATTAATAGTAATGGCGCTCTGATGCTCTACACAGAATGCTCCGTGCAAGAAGAGTTTCTTCTTGCATGAAGCGTACGTGAATTCTGGGGTGTGTGTAAAAGCAGAACACCTATCTTTACAACTTTTTAGTATTTCTAAAATGCTACAACAAAGTTAAAATTCACAGCTAACACACCTTATTAAGCACACTACTGCTCTGGCCTCATGCATTTAGAGTGGTTAGAACTTACTTAACCATATGAATATACTCAGCTACTTGGACTTTATAAATTATTACATAAACCTCCTGCTTTTCCAGCCTTCCATACCAATCTTCACAACAGTGTGGTAAACTACCTCTTATGATCAAATGATATAAAAAAATAAATTTAAGATTAATAAATTCGAAAATTTGCTGGACTCAATCTGTACTCATACTTTATAGTCAAATAATCTTCACTCTTTCAAATTTTCACTAAAAGTTTTTCTGGCTACTGTATAGCTATTCTATTGTTCTACATTAGGATTGCTCCCCTTTTCTGCATTTTACTATCCCCCTATCAATTATACCTTACACTATTCCTTAGTCCCTTTCCCTTCGGGACACTCAAATTGTTGTACCTTCCTCATTTTCTACCCCAAACTACTCCAGTCTTTTCTTCTCCTCCATTTCCATTATTAATTTAAAGCATTCATTCTACTAGTCTCACTGCTCCTTATTTCCATAACCAAGGACTCAAAATCTCATGCCCTTCCCTCACTTTCCTGTCTCAACTTAACTACTTCTGTACCTCACCTTCCTTTTCTCTCTTATTCTGCATCTACTTCCTCTTCTCTAAACACCATGAATCTCCTTTACTCCAATGTGTACATAATTTGAAAAAGTCTTTGCAAATGACAAAGTCTTCAATTCTGCGAATCACCAAGCCTTTTATTTTGTAAATTGTATATATCAGTACATTGTATATTACTAAATTGTTAATGAATATGTATTTGTGTTTATTTACTGGACACCAATAAATGACAGTACTTCACAGTGTGTGTTTAAACATATTAATTTAAAAATAAACAATGTTAACATACAGCTATCAGGACCAGCAATTGTTTTATTATGCAACATCAAGAAATATTCAAACACTAAGAGAATATTGGTCAAAAACAAAACAAACAAAAAAAAAACAAATATATCTTATGTCTGTAAATTTTTAAAGTAAACAAACTTTGGAAATATAGTCTAAACAAAAGATATAACTTTATTTGGTCACTGCAAGAGCTTTCCTCCCACTGGAACAATTCAGAATGTAAGATTATGTTGAAGCAGACATACAATATCACATGACCATGAGTAAGAATGTCACATGTCCAATCAGTAATAAATAATCAGTTTCAACCTATTATTCTTCAGATATAATTGGGGGGAGTAGAACCTGAATGACTAAGTGAAAGGATCAACATTTTGGAGTTCTGCAGGTTTATTACTGTTTAAACAGGGAAATAACATTTGGAAAAATTTATTATGTAAAAAGTTCTGTTCTTACCTGCCTCAACATACTTCAAAAACTGTGAGGATTTCTTGACATTTTTCTATCAAAATATTCTGGACACGTACTAAATGCACAAGAAATGATGAGCAACTGAAAACAGTCACACTGTTTCTTTTCACTAAAGAAAGACTTGGAACAAATAATGTCCATGCTTCAGTAGGTGTCTTTAAAAACAGATGGATTTCAGGAAAACCTGCATAATTAAAAATTGCCTTAATAAATATTCTGAAATAAATTATTCATCAGCAAATGACCAATCCTACAGACATTGAAACTGCCTAAACAGATGTTGAGGGAAGACTCAAAGAAGAAATGCAGACAGACGATCTGAAATGGTACACTTGTCTGCAGAATAAAATGGATGACTTTGAAAATAAAGAGGGAAGGTATAACACTAGGATTTTTGTCTTCTAAATAAATTTAAGGAGAAGATATGACTACTTTTTCATAGCATGCATTTCCACATTTCTAAACCTTCAGGAAAGCAATTCCTGTGAAATTGAAAGGGTCATTGGTCTACTGGGAAATTAATATTTACTAGTCCTGTTACACCACCAAGATCCAGAATAATAAACTCCTCTCCTTTTTAGACAACTTGCATTAAAATCAGCATGGGCAAAAGAATCCTATAAAATGTGGGCAATATAACAAAAGATTTGAGAATGACTACACAGCAAAACCTATACAAATGAGGAAAATGTGTTGGCCTTTTGTTAAAATATTGATAGAAAACAATATCAAAACACAAGTACTTTCTCCTGCAAAAAAAAAAAAAAAAAATCATATATCAAAACTTTTAATGACACTGACGAAACAGCAGCTTTTGTCAAAAACAACTATGCAAGTCCCATTCCCAGAGATATGGATTTACATCTGAAAGAAAACAAATACAAAGAACTGAACAAACTACAGACTCAGCATCAGAATCTAAAAGAAATTCCAGGATAAAATAAATAATCTCAATTAATTTCCTTACAGAACCTGTTCTAATGCAATATAGAAAAACACAACCTATATTTATTTATTTCTTTTACATTTGTTTACCGGGAAAGTCACTGGACACAGGTCCATTTTCAGAGGAGGCCCAGGGAGAAAAGCTCCACAATACAATACAGTACATGAGAGAAGAGAACAAATAGAGCATACTTCTAGCAAATATACACAATATGTTAGAGATAAACAATTCTTATAGTAGACAATAATTGAGGTACATAATAAACTTAAAACGGCATTTGTAGTATTTTTACAGTTATAAGTTTTGTCAAATAAATATCAATGGGTTCACAAGCTTTCAGGGGAATTGTTTATACTTAGCTGTCCAAAGAAACATTCTTTTGGTTTGGGTTAGCCTGGTGAGTGACATGAACATAGCCAGTCACTTAATTTTTTTTCAGGAGTTTTTTGAAATGAATAAAGGAGGTGGTAGAAATTATTTGGCTTGGTAATGTGTTCCAGGATTTAGCAATGGTGCTGGCAAAGAGGGATTTACTGGCATCATTTCTACGTTGGATGATAGTTATGAGGTTCTGGTTACTAGATCTTAAGGCTCTAGAGGGAATGTGGGGCTGAATTAGATGCTGAAGTGCTGGGGTTTTCTCAGGAAGGTAGTACAGTTTGTGTGCTATAGGAGTTGATTGAGTATAAGTATATGAAGCAACTCAAGCCAGTTGAGCTGCTTAAGGGATAGACAGTGGTGGGACCTATATTAGGCTTCAGTAGCAATCGTGTTGTACCAAGATTCTATTTTATTTAGATCGGTTTGGCTGAGATTAGTCAAGATGAGAGAGGCATAGAGGAGGGTGGATAGAAGATGAGTCCTTGTGATGGTTGCTTTGGTGCATTTAGTCATAAACTGTTTGTTCCTGTAGAGGAGTCCAAGTTTTTTATTAACTTTCTTGATGGTTTGTGATATGTGGACGTCGAACCTCAGGTTATTGTCTATTTCTACAGCTAGCAGTTTAGTGTGTGTGGTTGGACAAACTTGAATGTTTTCTATAGAGTAGATGGTGAAATAACTATTTAGAGGAGGAAATCTGCCTGGGCTGAAAATAATTAGTTTGTTTTTTTTGGGATTAACAAGAAGTTTAATGTTAATGAACCAAGTTTCGGCTAGGGTGAAGTTATTTTGGGTTAGGGTTTGTAGTTCACTTAGGGTGGGGGCAGCAGGTATAAGCGTGGTGTAATCTGTGTATTGTATTACTGAGGCAGTGGGTGAGGATGAAGAGATGTTGTCAGTAAAGAAAGAGAACAGCAAAGGGCCAAGGATGGCTCCTTGAGGGATTCCTATCATAACTGGTAACAGGGGGGACAGTTGTGCCTGCCATAGGACTGCTTGCTGATGGCCAGATAAGTAGCTGTTGAACCATGCTATAAAGGGGGGACTTATATTTAGGGTAGATAGAGTTTCAAGAAGCATACTGTGATTTACCATGTCAAAGGCTTTTGATAAGTCTAAGAATATGGAAGAAATAGATAGACCCTTGTTTCTATGGTGGTTAACTATATTGGTGAATGACAGTAATGCTGTGGTGGTGCTATGGGAAGGTCTAAAGCCATGCTGGGATATGGAGAGTAGGTTGTTATTTTGGAGGTACTGCATTAGTTGATTATGAGGAACTCTTTCTAATATTTTGGATAAAGGTGATAGGATTGCTATTGGGTGATAGTTGGTGAGCTCTAAGGAGTTACCTCCTTTGTGCAGTGGAATAATATGTGATGTTTTCCATGAGGTGGGAACTTTGCATTCTAATTGGGATCCATTTATGAGAATAGAGACATGATAGGCTATATTTTCCTAAGGAGTTTAGAAATTGCCTTGGTGGACACAGAGTGAAGGTGAAAACTGGGGGTATTGTATTGTATATTGGGGTGGGTTGATGTAGTTATTGGTGTGGGGCTGCTAATGCTATTTTGGGCATTGGCAAGGGTCTGGACTGTTTCGATAAAGAATTTGTTAAATTGAGTGGGAATGTTTTCATGGTTATTTGGCAGCACAGGGGGTTGCAGTAGTGGACTCTCCTGGGTGTAGTATACCATTTATTGTGGTCTAGAATTTTGGGGGGTTTTGAGCATATTTTTATAGTAGTTAGATTTGTCTAGTTTGATTTGTTTTTTGGCTTTGTTACAGAGCTCTAGATAGTTTTGTCTCAATGTAGTGGTTTTGCTTTTCTGATACTGAATCCAGGCCTTGTCCCTTTCTTTCATTATAGTTTTAGTATCCTTTCTTAGCCATCGGACCCCTATTATATTCTAATGGTTTTTGGGGGTGCATGATGATTTAATATTTTTATGAAAGTTATGTTAAAGTATTCGATGGCTTTGTCCAGAGATAGTTATTTTAGAGGAGTCCAGTTGCAGCTTTTTAGGGCATTGATGAAGTCAGTAGCTATAAAGGTCTTTTTGTTTCGAACTACTCTGAGGATAGGTTGGCTGATGGTTTGGGATCTGTTCCTAATTCGGTAGGTTGGATGATGGTCACTTAGGGTATCTGGAAGACAGCCAGATTTCTGTACAAGAGTAGGGTCAGATACCAGGATCCAGTCTAAGATGGACTGACGTTTGGATGTTTTGTCAATTCTAGTGTGGGTAGTTATAGTTTGGGTAAACCTGTGGAGGTTAATAAAGGCAGAGGGATTATGACTGGAGCAGTTAAGCCAGTCAATATTGAAGTCCCCTAATAGTATGGTTTCATGTGGTAGGGAGCTGGAGATCCATTTAAGCAGGCTTTCCATTACAGTGATGTTATTGCCTGGTGGGATGGGTTCACTACATAATCTCAAAATTTTGAAATGTTGAATTTCAAAATCTCAAGACCATATAGCCAAAACCCCTAAATGCCAAAAGACCAGAAGCACGAAATTCAAAATCCCGAATGTACAACACACATACATCACACACACACACACAACTTCCCCCCACAATCAAACACATCATCCTACACTACAGGCCCCCCTGTGCCCCCCTACTTAAATATACTAACTCCGAGATCACACAGACACACAAGGGAAACTCACACGCACAGATTTTACAGTCCCTCACACACACACACATCACAGTCACAACACACACTTGACACACACTCAAGCCCCTAACCAACACACTTGCACATAGATACTTACCTGAACTTTATTTATTTTATTTATTTATTTTACATTTGTTGACCGGGATGGTCCGACTGGATACATGTCCATTTTCAGCGGATGCTCAGGGAGAAACGATCCAACATAGTCAGATAGTTACATACATGTTACATAGTTACATATTGTTACATATAGTAAAGCATATGAGAAGAAAAATAAGCAATTTACATAGTGCTACAAAACAACCTAGCTATAGCAACCACAAAATACGACAGTTCTTATACGGATTTTTAAAACATGTTAGCTTAAAAATAAGACAATTATAGATTTTGAGTTTAGTTACTATACATTGTTCTTGTTTGGGGTTACAGGTCCCTAGCCTAGCTTGTCCATTTAGAAAAGATTTAAGGGCTTCCATTTATGGTCAGAAATAAGTCAAGGAAATATAGAGTTAGGTCATTTGAGAATAAAAAACACACAAATAGAGGGAAGCTGTATATTACAAACAAAACCAAAAAACAGCTCCGGGAACAAGCCAATAGATATCCAGGTGTCAGAATGAAACGCCAAGTAAAAAACTCTCTTTTATTAACGCCAGTAAATCCAAAGGAATTGAACACGTTTTCGTTGCTAGATGCAACTTCTTCAGACAATGAGAACAACTGCAAATAAGGTTTAAATACACTGATGTAAAGTGTCATGTGATTATCATTAGCCACTTACATATACATCTGCAAAGCTATACTATGAAAATGAATCAACTGTTTACATAAATACAACATAGTAATGTTAAAAACATTTAAAAAATAGTTGTCTAAAATGCCCTGAAATAAGGACCAAGAAATTTAATTACTTGTGAACATAATATGCTTCTAAAAAAATATATATAATAATGACTACATCCTACTAGCCTTTAGTTTTGATATAGGCTTAATAGAAATGTAATCATTCAAGCCAGGTTTCTTATTTGACTCCAGAAAAATCTGCCAATGGGTTTCCCTTTCTTCCAATTTAGCTTGCCATGGTCCTCCCCTGGGGTCCACGTTGATCCTTTCTAAAACAAAGAATCTATATCTAGCTGTAGGACATGTCTGTGTGTGTTTGTATAAGGCATTCGCATTATGGAACCGGACAAGGGAGGGGGGATGGTTATCATGGACCAGGCTCTGTATGAGGGTAAAATGGTGAACATTCTTAACAACACTAATAGATACACTACGGTATCTTTGAACGAGATTAACATAGCCTACAAAAAAATTGATTTGACCATTCAAAGGTTATTGGATTTAGGAATGATTGAACAGAACATTTACACCTTACTACAAAACCAGGAACCCAAAGTTCCATCTATTTTTGGGGTTCCTAAGGTCCACAAAATCCTCGAACCCTCCACCTATAGTGGCGGCCCAAGGTTCCAAAATTTCTACCATTTCTAAATTTCTTGACTATAAGTTCAAGAAATTATGGCCTAGATCATCCCATCTTTTAAAGGACTCCTGGGATTTTTAAAACAGACTACCCGGATCTGAATGTTCCCAACCTTAAATTCCTTACCATCGATGTGGTAGACCTGTTCTCTGTTATTCCACATGTAACAGGTCTACATTGGTTGGAAGAAGCGATAACATCTTGTCCCAAAGCTAATCAAAGTGATAGCTTTCTCATCATTAATTTAATGAATTTAGTATTACATCACAACTTTATCCATTTTGGGGGAGAATATTACAAGCAAACCTCTGAGTCGCTATGGGGCAAATTGTGCCCCTACTTATGACATTGTTCTCCATCTGGGAAAGTAAGTTTGTGACCAACAGTGCCTTCCAAAAGTACTGGGTAGCCTATTATAGGTTTTTAGATGACATTTGTATTTTTTGGACAGGGTCTATTGGTGAGATAAAAGAATTTATGGATTATCTAGCTACTACAACTGATTTCCTAAAATTCACATATAAAATATATGAAGATGGGGTAGAGTATCTTGACGTTCTTCTCAGTAAAAAAGCACTAGGAGGTTTTAAATCCAACGTATACAGAAAACCTACATACTCTAATAGTTACATCCATTTCCACAGTTCCCATCCTATACATCAGAAAAGAGGCATTGTGAAAGGACAGTACGTGAGGATTTCACGTATGACGTCAGAGGACGAAGACTTTCTTATAGAATGTAACAAATTGAGGTCCATGTTTCAAGATAGGGGATACCCGGTTAAGTTCATCCACCAAATTCAGGAACAAGTGGTGAAGGGTAGAAAAGATAAATATACTCCAGTATTGGGTACAGGCATCAACCCAACTGGGCAAAAGAGGCGACAACAAGGCCGAATTTTCACATGCTTTTATTACACAATATAGTTCAAATTCAGCAGCTATTAGAGAAATTATCACACAGGAGTGGGATGCTTTCACGGCTTTCACTGATCTTTCTAGGTTTCAAAGAAAAGAATTAAAGATGGTCTATAGTAGGGGCAAAAACATTAAAAGTTTATTAGAACATGCCCCTATTCAAAACAAAACAACAAGGGTGCGTAAAGGCACCTATAAATGCGGAACCTGCCCACAATGTTCTTACATCCTACAGGACGAGATAGTTACCATCACAGCTTTAGACAGAGTGGTCAAAGCTAGGGAGTATTACAATTGTAATTCCACCAGAGTAGTATATCTTGCCATCTGTTTAGAGTGCCCAGCATATTATGTGGGCAAAACAGAGCGTACTCTTAAACGCAGGATATACGAGCATATGTATGATGTACAGAAAGCGAACATCAACAATGCCTTATACAAACACACACAGACATGTCCTACAGCTAGATATAGATTCTTTGTTTTAGAAAGGATCAACGTGGGCCAGGGGAGGACCATGGCAAGCTAAATTGGAAGAAAGGGAAACCCATTGGCAGATTTTTCTGGAGTCAAATAAGAAACCTGGCTTGAATGATTACATTTCTATTAAGCCTATATTAAAACTAAAGGCTAGTAGGATGTAGTCATTATTATATATATTTTTTAGAAGCATATTATGTTCACAAGTAATTAAATTTCTTGGTCCTTATTTCAGGGCATTTTAGACAACTATTTTTTAAATGTTTTTAACATTACTATGTTGTATTTATGTAAACAGTTGATTCATTTTCATAGTATAGCTTTGCAGATGTATATGTAAGTGGCTAATGATAATCACATGACACTTTACATCAGTGTATTTAAACCTTATTTGCAGTTGTTCTCATTGTCTGAAGAAGTTGCATCTAGCAACGTGTTCAATTCCTTTGGATTTACTGGCGTTAATAAAAGAGAGTTTTTACTTGGCGCTTCATTCTGACACCTGGATATCTATTGGCTTGTTCCCGGAGCTGTTTTTTGGTTTTGTTTGTAATATACAGCTTCCCTCTATTTGTGTGTTTGGTGTTTCATGGAGGATCTGGGAGAGACTACTATGGCCGATATCGCAGGAGTTACTTTTCGCTCAGAGGTGGGCGAAATCGAAACTCACTGGTCAACTCAGTGAGCTTATCCACTTGTTAGTGCCCTTAGGCAAGGGTTTGCAGCAGGTTCTAATGAGAACCAATTCTACCGCTACACCGGAAAGTCCAGGAGGAACAAGACACATGGTGCACCAACTAGGTAGTGGCAACGTCCTCACGGAACCTGAAGAGTCTATACCACCAACGGATTTCCAAAGAACTCCTAGGCTATTTCAAGCCGATACAACACCCATGCCAGGGCATACTGGGAACCGGAATTGCTACACAGGCCAGTCGGAAGTTTTGAAGAATGGTATAGAGATATACCATCGCTACTACCGTGCGGAGCCCGAAGCAAGCGAATGTCAGAGCAGCCAGTTTCCAGGAATCGATGACTGAACTGGAAAACAGCTTGTACAGGTACCGCAGACTTAACTTGGATAACAAGTACTTGCAAGAATGTTTAGACAAGCGACTGGTACCTAAAGGACTTAGAATACACAAATATCCTAACAATGTAGTTAAGGATAGTGTATTCCACCAAGAACTTGTAACAGCATTTGACAATTGTGGGTTAGCTATCGTACAAGCAATTGTACGAAACAATGAAAGGGAAATTGTTGTGCTGGACCAGGAAATTACCAAACATAATCAAGCTATTGTATCGGATTTACTGTTTCAGGTTCAAGAACATAAAAACAAATATTATAAGATTAGGCAGGACATAGATAACAAATGTGACATAATAATTAAAAGAAAATGTAAAAAACTGCAAAGGGATATTCGGGAATACAGTGAGGGTAAACAATACCCTTTCCGCCTTCTTCATACAATAAGAATTACACTTATTCTAGGACTGTGTCTTTTACTGGGCATATAATAGATGATCAAGAACAGGGTATGGATAGACCAGATGAATGGGTTATGGATCCTTTACCTAGGAGGTCCGAAAGGATCAGAAATCAGAGAAGTACTTCCCAGTCTTTTTTGCCCCCAAGTCCCCACACAGGAACATGAGGAATCACTCCAACAGGCACTAAGGGAAACCACACGGGACAATGGGGTTTTAGAGGAGGTTCAGTATGGGGTCACTACTGACTCTCTCTCTCCTTTCTCTATTAGTACTTCAGAGGGCTTCACTATTTATAATTACAGTCACTTGGAGGTCACAGATACTTTCTTCAAGTTATTTACAAAGGGACTTAAATATGTCCCCAGTAAATCTAGTGACACGACTCAAGTTATTGTTGACTTGAAACTTTTTATCAGAAAGCTCAACCTAGAAAATTTAATGGGACATTTAGAATATTATGAGGAAGACATTCCACATAAGACTAGTACTTTTAATCCACCCCTTCACCCACAGCTCAGGAATTTGGAAATGAGGATGGAACAAAGGATTAGGAAGCAAAGTTCAACAAAGAATAAACATGTGACTAATTTAACACTTTCTGAAAGAGCACTTCTAGAATCATTGAGACAGGATTCCAGCATTCGCATTATGGAACCGGACAAGGGAGGGGGGATGGTTATCATGGACCAGGCTCTGTATGAGGGTAAAATGGTGAACATTCTTAACAACACTAATAGATACACTACGGTATCTTTGAACGAGATTAACATAGCCTACAAAAAAATTGATTTGACCATTCAAAGGTTATTGGATTTAGGAATGATTGAACAGAACATTTACACCTTACTACAAAACCAGGAACCCAAAGTTCCATCTATTTTGGGGTTCCTAAGGTCCACAAAAATCCCTCGAACCCTCCGCTGCGACCTATAGTGGCGGCCCAAGGTTCCAAAATTTCTACCATTTCTAAATTTCTTGACTATAAGTTCAAGAAATTATGGCCTAGATCATCCCATCTTTTAAAGGACTCCTGGGATTTTTTAAAACAGACTACCCCGGATCTGAATGTTCCCAACCTTAAATTCCTTACCATCGATGTGGTAGACCTGTTCTCTGTTATTCCACATGTAACAGGTCTACATTGGTTGGAAGAAGCGATAACATCTTGTCCCAAAGCTAATCAAAGTGATAGCTTTCTCATCATTAATTTAATGAATTTAGTATTACATCACAACTTTATCCATTTTGGGGGAGAATATTACAAGCAAACCTCTGGAGTCGCTATGGGGCCAATTGTGCCCCTACTTATGGACATTGTTCTCTCCATCTGGGAAAGTAAGTTTGTGACCAACAGTGCCTTCCAAAAGTACTGGGTAGCCTATTATAGGTTTTAGATGACATTTGTATTTTTGGACAGGGTCTATTGGTGAGATAAAAGAATTTATGGATTATCTAGCTACTACAACTGATTTCCTAAAATTCACATATAAAATATATGAAGATGGGGTAGAGTATCTTGACGTTCTTCTCAGTAAAAAAACACTAGGAGGTTTTAAATCCAACGATACAGAAAACCTACATACTCTAATAGTTACATCCATTTCCACAGTTCCCATCCTATACATCAGAAAAGAGGCATTGTGAAAGGACAGTACGTGAGGATTTCACGATGACGCAGAGGAAAGACTTTCTTATAGAATGTAACAAATTGAGGTCCATGTTTCAAGATAGGGATACCGGTTAAGTTCATCCACCAAATTCAGGAACAAGTGGTGAAGGGTAGAAAGATAAATATACTCCAGTATTGGGTACAGGCATCAACCCAACTGGGCAAAAGAGGGCGACAACAAGGCGAATTTTCACATGCTTTTATTACACAATATAGTTCAAATTCAGCAGCTATTAGAGAAATTATCACACAGGAGTGGGATGCTTTCACGGCTTTCACTGATCTTTCTAGGTTTCAAAGAAAAGAATTAAAGATGGTCTATAGTAGGGGCAAAAACATTAAAAGTTTATTAGAACATGCCCCTATTCAAAACAAAACAACAAGGGTGCGTAAAGGCACCTATAAATGCGGAACCTGCCCACAATGTTCTTACATCCTACAGGACGAGATAGTTACCATCACAGCTTTAGACAGAGTGGTCAAAGCTAGGGAGTATTACAATTGTAATTCCACCAGAGTAGTATATCTTGCCATCTGTTTAGAGTGCCCAGCATATTATGTGGGCAAAACAGAGCGTACTCTTAAGCAGGATATACGAGCATATGTATGATGTACAGAAAGCGAACATCAACAATGCCTTATACAAACACACACAGACATGTCCTACAGCTAGATATAGATTCTTTGTTTTAGAAAGGATCAACGTGGACCCCAGGGAGGACCATGGCAAGCTAAATTGGAAGAAAGGGAAACCCATTGGCAGATTTTTCTGGAGTCAAATAAGAAACCTGGCTTGAATGATTACATTTCTATTAAGCCTATATTAAAACTAAAGGCTAGTAGGATGTAGTCATTATTATATATATTTTTTAGAAGCATATTATGTTCACAAGTAATTAAATTTCTTGGTCCTTATTTCAGGGCATTTTAGACAACTATTTTTTAAATGTTTTTAACATTACTATGTTGTATTTATGTAAACAGTTGATTCATTTTCATAGTATAGCTTTGCAGATGTATATGTAAGTGGCTAATGATAATCACATGACACTTTACATCAGTGTATTTAAACCTTATTTGCAGTTGTTCTCATTGTCTGAAGAAGTTGCATCTAAAACGAAACGTGTTCAATTCCTTTGGATTTACTGGCGTTAATAAAAGAGAGTTTTTTACTTGGCGTTTCATTCTGACACCTGGATATCTATTGGCTTGTTCCCGGAGCTGTTTTTTGGTTTCATTTGAGAATAAAAGTTTAAAGTTTTTGAACTTGGATAATCCTGAGGAAAAGTATGATCTTGGTTTAACGAAGAGGAGCTAATCTGGGTTAGAGCATTGGCAAAGCCAATGTGACTTAAAATGGAGTTTTAGACTCTTTTTGAATTGGACTAAGGAGGTAGTAAGAGTGAGGTTGAAGGGAAGGGAGTTCCATATTTTTCCAATGGCGTTGGCAAACAGAGTATCACCCCCTGAGTTATAGGATTTGATTGTTTGAACAAGTAGCCTGTTTGATGAGCGAAGACAGCTTAGATTGGTGTAAGGAATTATTACATTTTTCAGTGCAGGGGTGTTATCAGGTTGTTTGAGAATTTTAAATGCTTCTATGAGTTGATTCAGCTGGAGAAGGTTTGGTAGTTCTATCCAGCCAAGATTTTTTAGGTTAAAGCAGTGGTGAGTTCTATAGGGCATGCCAGTTGCAAATCTGGCAATATGATTATAACAACATGAGAGTTTGTTTAGGTCAGATTTGTTAAGGTTAGTAAGCATGGGGGGGGGGGGCATAAAGAAGGGTAGAGAGAAGATGTGAGTGGGCAATGGCCGCTTTAGCCATTGGAGTTAGGAAGGATTTTATCCTATATAATGACCCGAGTTTCTTGTTAATGGATTTAATGGTTTGGTTGATATGCATATCAAATCTAAGTTTATTGGCAAGGGTACCTCCTAATAGTTTTGTATAGGAATCTGGGGAGATGATAGCCCCGTTGTTGGATTGTATGGTAAAAGATGTAGGAGAGGGTTTATGGGTTGGGTGGAAGAGTAGTAGTTTGGTTTTGTTTGGGTTCAAGATCAGACAACGACCTGATAGCCAGTTTTCTACTGTAGTAAAAATGAGCTGTATTGTAGATAGTAGGTTAACTGGAGAGGTATCAGAACATACTAGTGTAGAGTCATCTACATATTGAATACAGGTGGCATCGGGGATGACTGTATGGAGGTCATTAATAAAGACTGAAAAGAGAAGAGGTCCTAATATGGAGCCTTGAGGAACTCCTATGGTATTAGGTAACAGGCAAGAGAGCTTATTCTGCCACAGTACTGCTTGTTACCTATCAGAGATGTAGGCATGAAACCAGTCGAGAGCTTGGTTGTCTAAGTACAGGGTTTTCAGAGTGTGGAGAAGTAGCTGGTGGTTAACCATGTCGAAGGCTTTAGACAGGTCCAGAAAGAGAGCTGAGGATATTTTTTGTTATTCCTGTTGTGGTTAATTATGTCAGTAAAAGAGAGGAGGGCAGTGGATGTACTGTGGTGGGGTCTAAATCCATGTTGTGAGTTGGTTAGTAGTTTATTCTGGATGAGATAGTATAGAAGTTGTTTGTGCACACACTTTTCCATGATTTTGGCAAGTGGTGACAATATGGCTATTGGCCTATAGTTTGATATTTCTGTGGATGAGCTACCTTTATGGAGTGGTATAACATAGGATATTTTCCATATTGAGGGGATTGTGGACTCTGTTATGGTTCAATTAATTAGGATTGAGATGGGGTATGCTATGACATCTGCAGCTTTTTGCAGATATTCGGCTGGGAGAAGATCTGCAGAAAGGGTAGTTGGCTTTAGCTTCTTCAATAAAGATCGGATAAAGGATGTGGAGGCAGGTTGGAGGTTAAAGGAGAGTAGTGTCTTGGGTATAGAATCTGTTATTGAGGAGCAGGTAGTAGATAGTTGGTTGGCTAAGGACTGAATAGTCTCGGTAAAGAAAGTATTAAAGGTATTTGCTGCTACTTCTGGGCTTTTATCACATAATGTTCCTGGAGTAGGAGTGGAGGATTTACCTGCTTGGAGAAGATTATTTAAACCCGCCCAGAACGTTTGAGGGTTGTTTTGATGTTTATGTTGTAGACGGCAGTAATAGTTTTTTTTGTCAAGTGTGATGGCTTTTTTAGTCTCGTTTCTTAGCTGTTGGAATTTAATACGGTCTAGGGGTGACGTGGTTGTACGCCATTTGGCCCATGCTTGTTTCTAAGTGTAATTTTAGATTTGGAGTCTTTTGTTAGCCAAGGCGCTATTTGTGTTTTAATTTTGATTGACCGTTTTGGAGCATGAGAATCAAGTATGGTAAGAAATGTGGCGCTAAAATATGTTACTGCCTCATCTAGGGGAAGGTATTTAGATTTGACCAGTTGCAGGATTTGAGTTCCGTTTGAAATTTTGTGAGTTCAAAATTTTTCTTATTTCGGACAGACCTGTAAATGGGCAGTCCAGAGCTGACTGTTTCGTCTTTCCTTATGTATGTGATGAGGTGATCACTAAGGTCATTGGGAAGAGTCCCAGACATGTATATATGGGGATGACTGTTAATGAGTATCCAATCAAGGATACTCTCTTTTTGGTTAGAATTACCTATTCTGGTGGAGGAGGATATGGTCTGTGAGAATCCATGGAGGTTTATATGGGTGGGGTTGGAGTCTGAAGAACATTGGTTCCAGTCAATATTAACATCGCCCAGAACAATAGTTTCTTGAGGGTATTTGTTAGATATCACCATAGAACAACTTCCACCTATCCATCAACAAACTGTAACACCAGAAGTGCTACTTCAGTATCTCTGAACATCGGGATTTTGAATTTTGTGCATCTGGTCTTTTGGTATTTAGGGGTTTCGGCTATATAATCTTGAGATTTTGGAATGTGATATTCCAACATTTCGAGATTATGTAGTGATCCCAGTGGTATATAGCCACCTGCAATAATTATGTGTTTGTTGGAATTTATTTTTAATTTGGCAAGGATTAGTTCTACATCTTTGACTTCTTGGGTATTGTAATCTAGTTGTTTTATGGTGAGATGATTTTGGAATAATATTGCAACACCTCCGCCCTTTTTCTCTAATCTGTCTCTTCATATATTATTATAACCAGGGGCAGTAACTTCATTATTATGGTGGTGTGGTTTGAGCCATGTTTCAGTTAACACAGCGATATCTGGTTTGTATAGAGCTAGTAGAGCATGAAGGTCCTGAATTTTGTTAAGTATACGTCTTGCATTAATGTTTAAGAAGAGGAGAGCTGAGGTAGGTCTGTGGTATAGGGGATGTAGCTGATTTGAGTTTGGGTTGACTGATGTTTTGCAGCCTGGATTGGGGTGTATGCCCCCACTACAAGTAAGTTTATGGAGTAGGTCTAGATAGAGTTTGATTAATTTGTGAATTATTTTAGTTTGTCTTTGAGAAGAGAGGGGGTTAGTTTTGATTTCCAGTTTAATGGGCAGTAAGAAACGTGTGTGGGGGGGTAAGGTCACATGGCGATATAGGGAAGTTTTTTAGTTTGGCGGTGTTGGCTGTGGAATCAGTTTGCCAAGGGGATGGGGTGCGGTTATGATGCTGAGTGTGGTAGGAGGACAGGATGGAAAGTAAGAGTAGGGTGAAGATTATTAATGGGTAGAACGATGTTTTTAGTAGTTGGGTTAAATGTGTGTAACTTATGTTATTTAGTTTTAGAAAGAAAGGGGTATATGTAAGGGTAATAAACAGTATGCGATTGGTGTTGTATTAAAGGTACACTATAAGAGGTGTGGTGGAGTTTGTTGTTGATGGGGGTAAGAGATTTGAAGGGGTAGGTATTTGAGAGTGTAAGAACTGATAACGGGAGTTGTCTATAGCTACAAGTTGAAGTGATGTTAGGGACTTAGGAGGTATTATAAGCTTACGGTAATGCTGGATATGCACCTTCTATAAAGTGTTGAAGAGTATGGACAATGCCAGAGTTATCTTTTGTGTTAGGGAGCAGCTGTATAGGCCAGGATTTATTGGTCAGGCAAAAAGTTATCAGTTCCTCAACATGGTTCAACAACCACAAACCCAGAATAAAAAAAAGAGATTAATGTCCATGGAAATGTATAAGGAACAAGAACGATAAAAGTCCCCAAATGTCCATATAGCAACGCTTATGCCTCGATCTAATAGGCTAAAACATAAGCATAACTAATTGTCCAAACGTCAGCCATCAAAAATGACACATTTGAGCTCAAAAACAGAGTCCCTTGATTTTGAAATATTCATGGAGCCATCACTAAATACAAAAAAAAAAAAAAAACAGCATAAATGTGTACAAAAGACACAAAACAAAACATAAGCACAGACTGTAAAAAGCTCAAACTGAAAACTCAGCAACTGGCCTGATGGTCCCCAAAACAATGAATCAAATGATGAATTGTACAACCGCTGAATGTGGTATAAAGTACCAGATACAAATGTAAAACGTGCCCCTAAATGAAATCTCAGCATCTCATAAAGCTCCTGAAAGTGACATATGAAGGCAGCAGAAATAAAAAAGAATGAATATTCCCATAGTGAAGAGTCAAAAGGAACATGTAAGAATCTGCCAGTTCAGTGAAAAAATATCTGCCGGTTCAGTGAAAAATACGACTGACATAAAACCAATCCAATTAGAGTGAGGAAATTCCTATGGCCAAAGCAATAATATAACTATAAGACTGAAACTCCAAAAGGGCCGACATTCGTCGCTGCCGATATCCACTGTCCTGTTTCCTGCAGGCTTTCTTTGCTGACTGGGTTAGTTCCACTAGGCCAAAGGTCTCTTTTCAGAGAACCAAAGGGCTGACATTTGTCGCTGCCAAAATCTTATTGTGCTAGTTGGTTAATATATTTTGTTCAAATAGAAATGCTGTAATGACATTACATTTCTACCCAGCAAATATATACATCAAAACTGGATAAATCAGATGAATTTGCTGCCTTGAAAAACCTGGGCTGAAGTACTTTGATTATGTTATCTGATGTCTCTTCAGTTTATCCGATCATCTCATTTGCATCACTTGAAAGAGCGTCTTCGGCTAGCCTCTTTAAGGATCGGTCTAACTTCTGGAAGACAAACACTGGTGGACCAATTGCAGACTTGTACTAAAGATACCATCCACTGAATAAAAGTTCGTACATGGCTGGTTTAATTTCTATGGCAACATTTAACATTACAATCGTATATTGTCACCTTATTCTCAGAACAGTATTTATAAGGTAAACAGTTCAAAAAATGCGTTTATTATGTTTTCCTTTACTTACTTTAGTTTATAGTAACTGCAAACAATTGAAGAAAAGCATTACACTTAGCTATATTGAATTAAAAAATATATGCACATATTTTAAACATAGAACAATCATAAAACCTTGCTATAACAAGTGTAGAAACAAATTCTATATTTCTCAAGTACAGCATGACATGATTTGAAACCATTATTCTATATATGTTAAAAGCAGTCTGGATACATGTTTTTTTTTTAATTGTTGTTTGGTCAAGAAAGTAAGAGAGAATGAAGGAAGGGCAGAAGAAAATTGGTAGACAGTTTTAAAATATTTGACCTTATCCAGAAATGACATACATAGGAATGTTTTTTCTTTTGGTTGGTTCTGACGATCCAAACTTACTGAATGAGATGAACTAAATGAAGAATTTGTGACTAATTTTCTCACTCTCAGCAACAGTGAATTTTCCCTTATTAACATGCTAAGCAACCGATTATATGTATGATCAAGTAAATTAATGAATACTAACATAGTTTATAGGTCATAAAACTTTTAAATAATTCATTAAGTGAAATAAAAGCAAGTAGTAAGAAACATTTTAAGACAAACTTAAGTCATGTATAAAGATGCCGTAGATGAAGTTCTGTGTATGGCTTGTTAAATGACCCAGCTTTTTAGAAGAAAAAAAAAAACATTTTAAGACAAATTTCAGTCATGTATAAAGATGCCGTAGATGAAGTTCTGTGTATGGCTTGTTAAATGACCCAGCTTTTTAGAAGAACTTCAATAAGTCAGATTCTCTTGGAAGGCTTGGAATGCAAAGAGTGGGAACTTCGATGGAGGGAGGGAGGGTAGTCGGAGGTTTGCTGGCTGTTCCATGCTGGTCTATCCATACGACTTCCTGGTGACATTGTAGCTTATCTGAATAGGAGAGGGAAGTTAAATTGGAGTAAATGAGCATTTCTGGTGGTGAATTAGAATAGACATTAACACTGTAACAAAAAGCAGGGGTGTAACACAAATCATTCATGCACATGATCTTGAGAATGTAGAAGGGTCAATGTATACCTAATTGAGAGGTGCTAAAATTGTTAAATACATAGAGAATTGGGGAATAAACCTAGTACAGCAGTGATGAGGCTTTAGAGTAAGTTAAACATACATTGCATTCAGTTTAACAACTGACTGGGTTTAACAAAACTAGAAACACATCAGAAAGCAAATTGCTGAGGAGGGGAAATTTGGGCATATATGGGATGCCTATAAGAACCAGTAAATATATAAATAGGGAAAAAAGACTGTTGCTGCAGACTACAGATGAGAAAATAAGTTATGACAAAAGCACCAAACACAAATATGATATAGTACCTACTAAAGGAATATATGCAGCATCAGTAAATAAAGTATTGGAAAGCTATAAAGAAAATTACATGAGAAGATGTTATAACCATTAAATAAACATGCTGTTGATAACTGTCTAGCAACAGAGAATGACTATCTGTAAATCTCAACTTTCAATTAGAAGCAACGTCTGTATTGAACGTATGAAGTACAATCACAATGTGCATACAAAAGAAGATGTTATTAGTAAAATCTGCTATTTATTTATGTCAATGTTAATACACAACATGAACTATAAAATACTATAAACTATGAAAATGTGTGAACTCATTTATTGAGTTGAGAACCATTTACTATGAACTAAAACACAGAATTGTGTTAATATTTGTTTTGCCTAATATCAATAGTTAAAATACTGTTGCAAAGGAAATATATTTACATTGGTAATACGTACAAAATAAAAACATACTTATTATTATACTGTTAAAAGATTATAGTAATTAGAATATTTGAATGATAATTCGAGTATATGTCACACTTATGATTACTATTATAACTAAACATCTAAATATCATTAGCTCCGAGTAACAGTTTATTGCAGAGCTCTGATACATTCTCATGTCAGCTTATCTCTAAAGTTAGTCACAGCTTTGAAAGAGGATTAGTCTAATGGGATAGTTTTCTTGTAGGCTAGAAGTTATTTAATTTCATGCATCTAGCTAATTTAGTTTAATTTAAATGTTACTTTAATTGCAAAATCTTGTACATGCATGAAATGCCTTCTAGACTACATTAACTGAATGTACGTGTCAACATATGCACTAAACATTTTTTTTAATGGAGCTGTTTTTGTTTTCTTTAAATGTTAATGGATTAAATAATGTTAAGAAAAGAGAAAATTTGATAAAATATCTAGATAGTAATAAGGTACAACTCATATTTCTTCAAGAAACACACATTAGTCATTCAGTTCAAAATATCTGGAATCCAAGTAAACATATAGTATTAATTCAATCTACTTTTAAAACTCAAAGAAAGGGGTTATGATGCTATGGAAAAAACAATATACAATTCCCTCAGACAGAATATAAATTTGAGGATCAAACTATAGTCTCTTACAGTTATGAAATATAACAATAGAGTACGGACCCTAGTTAATTTATATTGGTTCACTGTGATGGGAGTCAAACTATCTAAAAAACACAGGAACATCATACTGACAACACTAAAATCAATTTGATAATATGGGAACATTATAATTGTATATTAAACGAATCAGACTCTAGTGCTACTAGAACATAAAGATTGACTCCTACAGTCAAGGTTTTTAAAAACTGCAAAGAAATGCTACAATTAAGAGACACATTCTCTATGAAAGATTTGGAGTGAGTTGCATGAAGTGGTGATTGGAGTGGATTTCAATGGGCATATTGCTGAAGGGAACAGAGGGGATGAGGAAGTGATAGGTAGGTATAGTGTTAAGGAGAAAAATACAGAAAGGCAGATGTTAGTGCATTTTGTGAAAAGGATGGACATGGCTGTTGTGAATACATATTTAAGTTAGAGGGAGGAGCACAAGATGAATCACAACAGTGGAGGAAGATGCTCACAGGTGGATTATATCCTATGTAGCAGGGCCAGCCTAAAGGAGATTGGAGACTGTAAAGTGGTGGCAGGGGAAAGTGTAGATAGGCAGCATAGGACAGTGGCCTTTAGGATGACGTTGTTCATCAAGAAGAGTTGCAGGAGTGTGAGGGCAGTGCCAAGGATCAAATGGTGGATGTTGAAAAGGGTATATTGTGAGGTGGAGTTCAGGGAAGAGTTAAGACAGGTACTGGGTGGCAGTGAAGAGTTACCGAATAGCTGGGCAACTACAACAGAGATGACAAGGGAGACCTCTAGAAAAGTGCTTGGTGTGACATCTGGGCAGAGGAAGGAGGACAAGAAGACCTGGTGTTGGAACAAGGAAGTACAGGAGAGCATACAGAGAAAGAGGTTGGTGAAGGAGTGGGATTGTCAGAGAGATGAAGAAAGTAGACAGGAGTATAAGGAGATGAGGCATATGGTGAAGAGTGACATGGTGAAGGCTAGGGACAAGGTGTATGGAGAGTTGTATGAAAAGTTGGGCACTAAGGAGGGAGAAAAGGACCTGTACCAATTTGCTACAGACAGTGGGACTGAGCTGGGAAAGATGTGCAGCAGGTAAGGATGATAAGGGATAATGAGGGAAGCATACTTACAAGTGAGGAGATTGTGTTGACCAGATGGAAAGAGTACTTTGAGGTGCTGTTATATGAAGAGAATGAGAGAAAAATAAGGTTGGATGATGTGCGGATAGTGAATCAGGAAGTGCAATGGATTAGCAAGGAGGAAGTTAGGACAGCTATGATGACGATGAAGAATGGAAAGGCTGTTGGTCCATATGACATACCTGTGGAAGCACGGAGGTGTTTAGGAAAGATGGCAGTGGAGTTTTTAACCAGATTGTTTAATGAAATCATGGAAAGTGAGAGGATGCCTGAGGAGTGGAGTAGTAGTTTTGGTACCGATTTTAAGAATAAGGGCAATGTGCAGAGCTGCAGTAACTACAGAACGATAAAATTGATCAGTGACAGCATAAAATTATGGAAAAGAATAGTAGAAGCTAGGTTAAGAAGGGCGGTAATGATTAGTGAGCAGCAGTATGGTTTCATGCCTGGAAAGAGCACTACAGATGTGATGTTTGCTTTGAGAGTGTTGATGGAGAAGTATAGAGACGGTCAGAAGGAGTTGCATTGTCTCTTTTTGGACTTGGAGAAAGCATATGACAGGGTGCCTAGAGAGGAGTTATGGTATTGTATGAGGAAGTCAGGAGTGTCAGAGAAGTGTGTAAGAGGGATACAGGATATGTATGAGGGTAATGTGACAGTGGTGAGGTCTGTGGGTAGGTGTGACAGATGCATGTGATGCCTACAGGTGCGTCTGTAGTTAACTCCTACTTACGCTTCTACGTGTCAAATACTGCTTATTCATATGTGTATCAATAATTATTTCATCTTAAAGCTTACCCAATGACAAACTCAACTGCATTAATATTTAACCTTTATCTAATGCTGGTAAAGAGATATTAATTCTTGTTTTTATGATATTACTTTATATAGATATCATTTTCACATTTTTCTAAATTATCTCAACAACCAATAACACAGACAGAACTTAACCTTATATAAAAGCTCTCAGCTAGATGAATAAAATGCTGCTGACAGTATGTGTGTAATTTGAGTGGTTACTGAGATAGTGTTAAGTTGTTTACAAAATATTACAAATGTAATAATTACTGTGTTTACTGTGACTTATAAAATTCAGTTTAAGACCTAGAACCTAATGAATACTAGCACTATAAAAATAGTCTGTGCTGAAGGGTTTGACATTTATACTTCTTTCATAATCCTTAGGGTTCCAGAGATATGAAAATTTGTTTGAAATGTGAGGACATCATTTAATTCCGTCAAAAGGCTTGGGCTCTGACCATTGAAAGTTCAGTGCAAAGTTCCTGAGCTCCGTTGGAGTGAATGAGTTAAGATGGAGGTGGGATTACATCAAGGATCAGCTCTGAGCCCTTTCTTATTTGCAATGGTATTGGACAGGTTGACAGACGAGATCAGACAGGAGTCCCTGTGGACTATGATGTTTGTGGATGATATTGTGATCTGAACTGAGAGTAGGGTACAGGTGAGGAGACTCTGGAGAAGTGGAGATATGCTCTAGAGAGGAGAGGAATGAAGGTCAGCAGGACTAAGAGAGAATATATGTGTGTGAATGAGAAGGGGGATAGAGGAATGGTGAGGACGTGGGGAGTAGAGTTGGCAAAGGTGGATGAGTGTAAATACATGGGATCAACATGTCAGACTAATGGTGAGTATGGAAGAGAGGTGAAGAAGAGAGTACAGTCAGGGCGGAGTGGGTGGAGCAGAGTAAAAATACAAAACCCACACAGTGAACTGCATCAACCTGCTTTATTACTGAACCACACACAAAATAAAATGAAAAGTACTTAGCGCTTTCACCCACACATCAGGGCATCATCAGAGTACAAGAAATTACCAACTGGCCATTCATATATATACATACATAATTTCCTAATCATTCAATAACCCAATTAACATCATAAAATTAATTAATTGATTAAACAATGTCACTATAGAAAAAAATATATATTTTTTTACTTGACATCAATAAAAAACATATTTAAAATACACATTTAAAATACATATATAGTAAAATAAATATGTAATAAATATCCACAATAAAAAATTAAATACTTATAATACATAATATAATATAATATAATATAATATATAATAATATATGTAGCAAATTTATATTAAATTAATTAAATTAGATATTTAAAAATTACTTTAAATATATATATATATATATAAATATGTAAATAAAATGAATTCAATAAATTATAAACTATACATAGTAAAATACAATATTAAATGTCAATTGAAATATGGTCATATGAAATGTGACCTATATTTTAAAATGCTTGAAATAGATATGTTTTTGTTGATGCCAGGTAGCATACAGGCATTTAATCTTAATTGCCATAAACATTCCATAGCCTCAAGCATAATCTTGTCATCACCACCTTTGTGTATATTGTGTGGAATTCTACCTATAACAAAAAATATAAATCTTTTAAAACTTGTACATCTAGTGCTATGCATATAAAGTGAGCTAGTGGTCTTGTGTTTCCTAATGTCCCTAGCATGTTCGACTATGCGTTCCCTTAACTTCCTAATAGTCTTTCCGACATAAAATGCTGGGCAAGTAGAGCAAGTGGCCAGGTACGTCACCATCTTAGTGTTACAGTTACAGTAACCAGGACACCGAATAGTCTTATTAAAACCCTGTATTGCTACATAAGGGCCATCATTAATGTACTTACAGGTGTGACAGGTACCACATTTACTCATTTTTGATGCTTTATATAAATTCCTGTTACTGTTGGACTCATACATGTCCTTTAAATTTCTGCCTCTACTAAAAGATATCTTTGGCTGACTTCCCAACAATTTAAGATAGCTCAGCGTTATTAACAAAAACACTTGTCCAGGCATCTTTTATAATATCAGCTAAAAAAAATGATGTATCATTGTAGGGCAAAATAAAGGAATCATATCTAACCAAACTAGCACTATTATTGGACAGGTTATCACATCCATATCTAATTATAGGTTTATAGCGTATATTCCTATTGATGTAAATATCATTTTTAGTAGTGTCAATAAGATTCTTTGGGTATCCTCGATCCATAAACATTTTAGACAAATTCTCAATTTCATGTTTAAACATACTATCATCACTAATAATTCTTGATAATCTGACCATTTGTCCTTTTATCAAATTTCTTTTTTGATACATAGGATGACAACTATCAAAATGTAAAAAAGAATTAGAGTAGGTTTTCTTCCTAAAAATGTTTGAATGAAAACCATCACCATCCACGGACAAGGTTAGATCCAGAAATTCACATTGCTTCTCTTGAATGTTACTAGTGAATTTAAGAAAGTCAGATGTCGTCCCCAGATATTCAATAAACTCAATCAATACAGCTTTTTCACCTTTCCAAAATACAATAATATCATCAAGGTAACGCAGATAAAGAGAAACATTTTGCCAATATATAGATGTAAACACTGAATCCTTTTCCCATTTGGCTAACACCAAATTTGCATATATAGGGGCACATCTGGCACCCATTGCAACACCAGTACTTTGTCTATAAAATTCACCGTCAATGTAAATAAAATTATTATCTAACACAATTTCCATTAAATCGGTTAAAAGCCGGCATTTATTAGCATCCATATCAGTGGGTGGAGCAGAGTGTCAGGAGTGAAATCCAAAATAGAGGTTAGTCATCTTAGAAAATAATTGGATATGCTGGTACAATTGTTTAGTGGGAACAAAAGTAGAGACACCAACATTACCAGAATATAACTTGCATCCACAAGACTGGATTGTTTTGCAGATTATTAGACTTTTTGCACAGGATAACTCTCTTCTTTTATCATGCTCACAATGCAAAGAAACACCAAAACTAATAACAACTTTAAATTGGAAAATGAGTTTTCAAACCATTATGAGATTTTCAATTCATAAAACACAAATTTAAATAAATTGTGGGATAACATTACACTAAGACATAAAAGTAAAAGGCAACTGTTGAAAATCTATAAACACCTACTGGGTACAATTTTGTCATTTTCACATGGAAATTTTTACAGAGAGGCTTTCTAACACCCAAAAGAATAGCAACATTTAAGAAAGAAAGTGACGTTGAATGCTGCAGATGTAAATAATTATGTTAAACTGATTGTATACATATATTTTGTTATTATCCATTTATATACACAAGCATTGGCCTCACAGTAAGACGTTGTCCTGTTCGATTCTCAGCTAGAGCATCTTCTGTGTGGAGACATGCGTGAATGGGCATACCTTTTTTGAAGTTTGTGTGGCAGGGCCGGCAACTCGGCATGTAAAAATCTACTGCCAATCATTAGCGGACCGGAGTTCCGCTGTGGCGACCCCTAACCGGGAAAAGCCGAAAGACACAACAATACACAAGCATTGGAGGAAAACTAAATATAGTCTTAAAGCCTTGTGGTTGGAATCATTTTATTTAACCAAAGTTTTAGTTTTCTTTAATGTAATAGATAAATATGAAATCCACTTGGACAATTATCTAGATGAGTGGGTTCAAAGCTGTTCTAGCATCAAACTCAACAGTCAAACCTGGATGTCTCCTTCTTAAAAATGAACAACTGGACAATTCCATGTGATATAAACTTCATCACTTATTAAGCTATTATCATTCATTAATTCCACTGGAACTGTATTTGTCATTGGCTTTTCAAAGACATTTAAGCTACTTTTTTTTTTTTTTTTTTATAATTTTGGGCTGGCCCCACAACACTGAAAATAACTGGAAAATCATACCTCTCAACTGTACAGATTTTTCCAGAATGTCCAGATTTTTGCCTCATATTTTTCGTCCATTTTTCATAAAATTGTGTTTTTCTGGCAAATTAGTGGCAAACCATTAAAGACTGAAGTTAGAAAATAATGACAGGCATTTGAGTTTCAGACTCCATACCCTTCAGAAAATTCATGCTAATGCAAAACCTGTTTATCAACCTTCTAAGTTTGTAAAAGCAATATTTAAGAGCCAGCAGGAAGAAAAACAAATCCAAATAAGACAACCACTTTATTCGAGTTGAGCGCTTTCCTCTCCACTAAAGAGACTTCATCAGAACAATGTGCACACAACACCCAGCCTTTTATATACCCTCCCAAATTAATCGATCAGAACTTTAATGAGAATCAATTAAAAGCAAAAAAACACATTGGTAATAAAAACCCCTTCAACACTGTTACAATTAATTACCATAAGCAAGTTTCATGTACAGACTTAAAATTCCTTGTTAAAAATAACATTAAAACAATATTAAAACTGTATAAAAATATATATAAACATTAAATTTTGCACAGTAATAAATTAGTTCAGTTAGCCTAAAATGTGGTCTATTTTCAAAATACTGGATATACTTTTCATTTCATTGATGCCTGAATACTGAGAGGCATTAAAATACAATTGCCACCTCAGTTCCAGTACATCCAAATGAACATCCAATATACATCCCTGCTCATCTTTGACCAATTGTTGAACTACCAAAAATTTAAATTGATGGCCTTGATGTTTTTGTACATGCCTGTACAGGGCACTGGTGATTCTACAATGCCTAATGTCACAAGGTGCTTAGTGATCCTAACTTTGAATTTCCTAGATGTTTTACCTATAAAAAATATAGGACAGTTTTCACATTTAGGCATGTAAATGACATTACAGTTGTTACAATTGTAGTGCCCATGGATGTTAATAATCCTCCCATTAACTCTGAACTTTTCCTTTGTCTCAAGTATAAAGGAACAATATACACAAGCATTACACCTGTAATTCCCAATTTTTCTATTAATTGTTCCATACTTTTCCTTCCTTCCAATATGTTCCTTAGGGATCTGTCCTTTCTAAACACAAACCTGGGGGGTCTTCCCAACCCTGTGTTTACTTTCCTTATGTGCCACTCCAAATACGCAGTTTGTAGTCTAATCTGACTTTATATTATACATATTTTCACCATATCCAGGAACCGGTCTATGTTAATTCATCTTTATTCTTCTTAATTTCCATTTTTGCTTCACTATACTTTTTATCTTGGTGACAAGCATCCTTATGATTATCTTCTCCCTGTTACCCCATCCTTTTTCCATTATTAACACCACATGTAGAATTCCTACACGTTTTTTCTTTCTTTGCTAAAGATTTATGTCTAGGTCCTTTTTCCAGATCTTCATTGTACAGCTGTAACCCTGGAACATAGGTACCATCCCTAACTTCTACTTGCTGCATTTCAATCATTTGCATTTTTTCCTCTTTTCTTTTGTTGCCAACATTTTTGGTGCGAGCTATCACCTGTGAATAATTTTAAGAGCTTGGTCCCTCACTCTGTGTAGCTGCTACAGCTGCATAGCTATCATAATTACCTTTTTCCATGCTTCTTAACTAGCCTCCTGTCCTTCTGCATGTTTCCATCTTTTTTGTTTCCTATTCATCTTCTCTGCCCCATCCCTCCTTTCTTTTTCACATTACCTCTCTCCTTTTCCTCTTTAATGTTTCTATATGTTTTTCTCGCTCTGCACTTCACTTGTTTCAGTCATATTTTCTAACCATTGTCATTATGAGACTTGCTCTTCCTGACTTTGGCCATGACTTTTTTCTTTTTACTTTACACACTGTTATGTTTAGGATTCCCCCAGTATGGTTTGTTTCTGGGGCTGTTTCGGTTTTACTTCTGGGAGATACACCAGCCTCTATGCAGCCATTTACATGTTCATACAGTCAATAATTCTTCATAGGCAACTGTGAACTGTGGGTTGGATGGGGGTTTGAATTTTGACAAAATGACGCTTAATACCTCAGATCATTCCATTTTCTACTCTGCTTTAGAATAGTTTCTAACTGTAACAGATTTTGCTGGGTTTAACAAGTAAGTTTTTATTTCAGATTAGACAGCTTTGTGATCTGACCTCAACAATGAGGACATACCATGAGGGTGGAGGGTGCAGCACTCTCCCATACTGATGAAACCTTGATCCAGTATGTTTGAACCTCTAGCTGAAGTGCACACTAACTGATCAAGAGTATTTGTGTTAAAACAGTCCAGAAAATGTTGTTCCTGCAAGGTGGAAGTAGTGCATGTTTCCAAGTCTCTAATGAAAAGAGTGTTTGGCTGGATGGAGAGAGCCTCCAGAAAGTCTAGTTAAGAGTTGTGGGATTCTTGTGACATAGATAGTGACCTATAGCTTGTTAAGACATGGTAAGGGAATCTTATCTAAGGTGATTTGCATGTGGATGAACTCTAAGGTATCATCCTACTTAACCATTGCAACATCTTCACCTTTAGTCCCTGTCTGTGGGGATGATGGTCTAAATGTATAAAGGCCCTGAAGACTTGCAGTACATGAGCATTTTCTGTGAATTCAAACAATGTCTTGGTAATGGCACAGATGTCTATATTCTCCAGAGTGAGGAGAGATGGTAGGTTGTGCAGTTTAAGGCTCCTAAGCATTTTGCATCTACACCTTTAGGTTCCTTTGGGTTTTATTTGCTATGTTGGTAGGTTTGTCACTTTGGCATTGCCTAAAAAAAATACTGTAAGGGGGTGGATACAGTTTTAGCCAAAACCTGTAAGCCTTAGTGAGAGACAAGGGCAGGTCATTGTTGGCAAAGCAATGTGGTCTGCTGACTATGTCCTCTCAGGCTGACAGATTCTGAGTCCTCCTTGATTGATACCAGAAACTAAGCAAATTGTTAGTCAATGATTTTTGTTCATACTGTGACATCCTCCTTGGTGAAGGTAGAATGTTGCTCAATATAAGGCACATACTGGTTTGAGAGATGCTTTCAGAGAGGTCCACAATGTGTTTCTTCACATAGTCCAGAGAGGTACATCTCAGGCCATTTGCACACAAACAGAATATGATATAATCATACTGATATCTGTGTTATAGTGAGTCTACAGTCCTCAGCATTCTTAGCCATGTTAGCTCCCTCCTTACCTCCACAGCTAGTTCTCTCTGTGACTAGTTAGTATTAACAAACCTAGTGAGAGAATGCAACCCTATCTGGCTACTCTCTCATTACTCATACAGGTTTGGGTATGCCCCCATTTTCTATGATTTCATTTTTTGGCTTTGTGTACATTGCCTTTAACTATCTGTCCTATTAATATATCCCCTTGGTTCTTGTTTTCAGTAATCCTGACAGATATCCCTATTTGAATCTTCAAATGCTTTCTAAAGGTAACCAAAGCCAATACACATCTTTGTTTCTTTTTGCTCCTCTATCTTCTTGAATTTTAAAATGCAACATTTCATCTCTGCTTTCCTTCCCCTGATAATTTGTGTAGCAAGTTATCCAATATGCTGTCCTGTATCTTTGTCAGTGTTTTGATGGCAGTACACATGAATTAGATTAATGTATGGCTGCAGACCTACTGTCTCTCCCCCTTCTTTTGGGGTCTCTACTTTAGCCCTTTTCATCAGGTCTGCTGTATCACCTGTATTGATAATCCTCTCATTTTTTTTGCTAGTGTCTTCCATATCCTTGTTCCTCCATCTGTGGCATTATACTGACTCTTCATCTGATCATTCCATTTTCTAGTCTTTCATTGTCCTTGTTAACTTCTTTACCTCCATGTAACATCTGTTATTATGATATCATAATTTAATGTTCCTCTCCAGGTTTCCTGCAATCAGTATCTGCCACCACCTTCTAAATTTTTCAGCTTTGTGGCTGTCCCACTATTTTTTTTTTAATATATATTTTTTCTGGAAATACTCACAGAAAACTCCCCTTATCTATCATCTTTTACATTTAGTCTTGCTATATCTGTTTATTTCTTTGTCACACTCTCCTTTTTTTTCCCTTCTCTCTTTATGTTTTTCATTTTTATTTACCCTAATCTTTTCCCATTGTCTCCCAATACCTCAGCTCCAAGCTGTCAACCAATTATCTTTAATTCTGGTCTCCTGTACCTGAAACTCAGCCCTATGCTTTCTTTCTTCCCATATTCTGCATTTCTATGATTTGCATATCTGGTTCCTAAATTATAATTGCCCTGTTGGCTGCTCTTCCATCCTTCCTCCTCTCACAATCTCCCACTTCTCTGGAACTTTAATGCCATACCACCAGTGTCACATATGCACTCTTTCTCTGCTTCATCATACTTTATTGATTACTCTATCTCTGTAACTGTTTTGTTCTTGTCTTGATCTTTCCATTTATAGTTTGCCCAGTGCCATCCAGTTTCCCACTACTATCTCCACCTGCAATAACACTGGCACATTGTTTGAAATCATCACTGCATAAACACTACAAATCCCTCTCTCTTGTCTTTGTAGTTAATACTTCCCTTTGAAAAGATACATAGAAAATTAATTTGCAATGTCTTCACTAGTTTTGCTTTACAACATATTTGTAGCAATGTTTAGGTTTTATGTGCAGCTCTTTTTTCTGACGTTTCAGATTTCTTACTCATGTTATCTGCTCATACCGAAGGCTGCATTTTCCCCACCCGCCCTCTCCCGAACTTGACCCAGTAGCTGACATTCTGTTGCACCAACAATTTTGGTAGTTACTTTAATTATTGGTGAAAACATAGCCTTTAAATCATATTTACTTTGCATCATTTTTGTAATTCTGTTTTGTAATAGCAGCACAAGAGAAAGTACCTATGAAACCCTACATCCTACAAGAGGTAAACTAATTACTGGAGCTGTAACACACCCACAGTGGTACCACACATAGAAAATAGAAACAATGTGTATTTGTTCAGCCAAACACAGAAAAATAAGTGTCAGGCTAACGTCTATTGCAGTCATTAAAGCTGTTTAAGATTCCTACTGCAGTTCTTTCTGCTATTCCAGCACTATCATGATAATACGGCACATCAACGTTGAATGATGCTTAATAAATTATGTTGGGCACCATTCTTATGTCAGAGCAGTGCTTAACAAGGTTGCCTTCTTCCTGAATTCAGAGTAGAATAGTGATGATGCAAGCATCACATGGATTTGTTTTGTTCCAGTTCCATTAGATCGCAACACTTTCTTTAGCAGCACTGGTTACATTGATGGTTTTACTGCCCTTCACTTTTTCCTTCAGAATCTCTCACTCTCTCACATACAGACAGCTCAATTCACGATGGACATTTTATGGTAACCCATTCCTCAGCTAAGAAGGCACCATCCATTTCTAAGATGTTTAACTATACCAGTCAAAATATAAATGCCAAACTCAATTTTACTTCTTAGATATATCATACATGTTTAACAAATACTTATATTTTTAAAGCTAAAGTCCTTCAGTAGTTCCTTTTGCCAATTCAAAACCTTTAACAGTTCTTATAGCAGCATTTATCATAGCTTAGTAAGCCAGTTCCACTAAACTATTATCTTCACACACCCTTCTTGTGATCATGGATTAATTATTCTGTTGTTCCCTTCTGTCTAATTCTCTGTGTTATTGTTATCACTTTATTCTCTGATGTGCCTCAGTACAGCTCAGGTTTGTCAGATTTTCAAAATCATAGATCGGGAGGCCCGGGACAGATTTCAATTGACAAAAAAAAAAAAGATTCTTTGCTGCTGAGTGCTTCTGCCCCTGAAAGTGTCCCCAATATTAACTTAAAAATTTAAGAAAACAAGTCAAAAATTATAGTAGGCCTGCAGTACAGCAAATAAACATTAGGTACTCAGCAGCAAGTTTTCCATACGTAAAATCCTTTTCAGTGTTACATGAATTGAGACTTGCTTAAAATGTAGAAATAGTCCACAGCAAGAACAAAACGAATATTTCAGTATTTCCCAAAAAAAAAAAGTGACCCTAGCTGCAGACACTGTAAACACAACAGGAATTATAAAGCAGCACCTCAAAACTGTAATATGCGATGTGCAAGGTGGTGAATAACTCAATAACAAATAACAGTAACTTTACTGCAGCACTTCCAAATGTTCATCTTACATTTTCTTTGTCAGAATTGAAGGTTGTTATACCACACACAGTAAACTGTAAAGTATTGTTTTAAAAGTACAAGACAGAAAATGAATTAATTACGTAAGAGTAATTATTACAGAGTAAGCTACAGCAACAAAGGGCATAAAAGATGTAAACAATGGCTCGGGTACCTCTGAACTGCTCATGTAAACAAAGATTAATCACTACATGTGCATATACACACCACACTTCATGTTTTTTGTTTTTGCCAAAAGAATAAACAGGAGATATTGGGTGGTAAGTGGGTCTTCTGCAGCAACTGGCTGGTGGGACTCACTTTATTAGAGTTGCGCGGCTCTGCCTTAAGTTGCTGGAAAGTCGTGCTTCGGGATTTTCAGAGTGCAATGCAGGACTCGGGATCTGAATGTTGAAGTCAGGACTGTCCCACTGAAATAGGGAAGTCTGGCATCCCTGAGTTTGGCACATAGCTGGGTATTCCCTTTAAGATTTCGGACATAGCTAAACAAATTTTAATGACTGTCTTTAGCTAGAAATGTTAATTTAGCCTCATAATTAGCGTTAGAGGACCTTACAAGATATCTGATTTGCTTGTTTCACTTGTGGAGGGTATTTTTCCTCTGCTGAGTAAATTCCATCTTGTTCTTGGACAATAGTTTCTTCCTTTTGTTATATAACCTATTTATACTTGCAGTCCACCTGGGTGGCCTATTTCTTTGGGAGGACTTGATTTTGATCCTGACAGGTACATACAAGTCTATACAGTTGCTTAAATGTTTATACAGGGCATTTGTGTACTCCTCTGCATTACAGTCACTGTTGTCTGCATTAGCAGGGGGTTTGAAACTTTTTATACCCTCGCTTAATGGGCTAACATTTGCTTCAGAGAAATTATTCAGTTTTTTTTTTTTTTGATCCTGTGGGGTTGTCAGGTTTGAACTTTACTTCAAAAAAGACACATTTATGGTCTGGCTTTATCAGGGAAGGCAACACAGAGGAGGTAGTACAGTGTCTCCCCATGTTGGTGAGCAACAGGTGCAGGACATTCAAGCCCCTTGGAGGGGTGCAGAAAACTGCTCAAGAGCATTTAAATTAACAAAGTCCAGGAACCTCTGGGCAATCATGTTTGTGCTCATATATGTTCAATCTATGGAAGGATAGTTGAAATCTCCTATGACCAAAGTATTTGGCTGTATAGGGAGTGAGTCTAGCAAGTCCAGTTAGTCGGTGTGTTTCTCTTGGTTCATGGTGGAGGACCTGTAGTTAGCGAAGATGTGGTAAAGTGTTTCACCTAAATTTATTAGTACCTGGAATAATTACAGATAGTCGTACTGTTTAACCAGTCTACAGTTGTATTTGGATTTAATGAAGATGAATACACCTCCACTTTTGGTTCCTTCATGCTCATTTAGGGGTCTGAATGAGTGGAAGCCATTGTTGCCTTGTATGACCAGAGTGCTCTCTGCAGCCTTGAGCCAAGTATCATCTCAATTTGTATTTACTATATTTTGAAGTATCATAACCACTCCAGTGTATTGATTTGCACAATCCATAATCTTTGTAATGAGACTTTTACAAAAATTATTTTTATTTTATTTGTTCACAGTTAAAGTCTTAGGTTTGTACTAAGCTAACTACCTAGAGGGCCATTTTAAGCCTAGTCAGTTATGTTATTTCAGAATCAAACTCTGTACCTTGTGTCTGAAAGGTAAACATCTTAATTATGTCACCCTCTAACTTATTTATATTTGTTTACCAGGGTAGATAGAGCACTGATCTCCCTGGACCTTTTTTAGACTGATTAAGTGACTGATAAAATAACCTGCTCAAAATTGTACATTTAGGCAATGTAGGCTGGGATAACCAAACCCTGAAGAACTGAACTACAAAATATAGTTCAGTAGCAGCTCCTTAATCCTCAGAGCCAGACTTTAATCAATAATATTCTTTCTCACCAATGTATAGTGACAACTGGAAATGTTCCCTATCTACCTACTTGCTTTTTTTTACAGTTCTATAGCCATTACTGTATATATTAGAATGCCTGTTCTCCGGACTAATTATTAACGCAAAGAAAGACATTATACTACCATGTGCCAATTATTTGGCATTAATTAGAACTAAATATCCAACAGGAATCCAGAAAATTCAACACACCATAAAAGATATCAAAATCTTTTATGGTTAAAAATGAACTACTCCAGGTTTGAAAGATTAGCTTGTGAGATTTAACTCTGTGACCCAGATGAAGCATTGATTCCAAGAAATAGAAAACAATAATTTGCATATTATCTGAGCACCAGTTAATGGTTTTGTGTGTGCAATCCAGATTTGAAAAATATTTTATTAATATTAGCTATTGTCATAAAATGCCTATCTGAACATTAATTTCAAGCTACAAAACGTATACCTTCTGATCAAAAACAGTGGAATAAATATACATATACATATATATATATATATATATATATATATACATATACATATATATATATATATATATATACACATCATGTGTTGGAGGGGGTATATTTGTGGAGCCGCACATATTCTTTTTCTGGAATAAAATGTCTTTTCACCCATTTCCCAGTTTGGTCATTTATCCCACTGCTAATCATTATGTATTACATAAGTCTCCTAAAGCTGATAAATTTTCAACTTAGGCAAATCTAAAACACAAAACTATAGGAAATGGTTTAATATGGACCAATATTCTAATAAAGTGCTCTATATAATTAACAATATTATTTGCTTTGAGAACACAGTATATTCCATTCTTTCCATTTCTTGTCAGTTTAATTAAAATTTCTATATTGTTCAAACATATTAACTGATTTTTCTGTTCTAAAATCATCTTTTTCTTTTGGCTTTTCCCAATTAGGGATCGCTAAAATACTGAGCAAAAAAGCAAATTTTATTCTTCTTCTTCTTTCGGCTGCTCCCGTTAGGGGTTGCCACAGCAGATCAACTGTTTCCATTTCCTCCTGTCCTCTGCATCTTGCTCTGTCACACCAACCACCTGCATATCCTCTCTCACCACATCCATAAACCTTATCTTAGGCCTTCCTCTTTTCCTGTTACCTGGCAGCTTCATCCTTAGCATCTTTTTTCCCAATATACTCTGCATCCCTCCTCAGCACATGTTCAAACCAATGTAATCTTGCCTCTCTGGCTTTGTCTCCAAACCTTCCAACCTGGGCTGACCCTTTAATATACTTATTCCTAATCCTGTCCATCCTCGTCACACCCAGTGCAAATCTTAACATCTTCAACTCTGCCACGTCAAGCTCTAACTTCTGCCTTTTTCTCAATGCCACTGTCTCCAACCCATATAACATAGCTGGTCTCATTACCCTCTTGTAGACCTTTCCTTTCACTCTTACTGGTACTCGCCTGTCACAAAGAGCAAAAAAGCAAAAGTTAAATTAAAAATAAAACTAAAAAGTACAACTGCAGTAGAAAAAGAGACCAAAAACCTTTTCATTAAATACTTAGGCACTTTTGTTTAAATTTACCAAAGATTTCATATGAAAACAAAAGACTGACAAGTGTATATGATTTAAATAACCTAGTTAATCTCTCCCATGTTAAAACATTAATCATGTGACAAAAATAAACCGTTCTTAAAGAGAAAATGCTTTAAATTGTAAGGCAACAAAAGCACTCCACTATAAATTCCAACTGCACTTGCCTTATTAACATTTTTTGTAACTGTGCTATTTTCAGTCTACTACTAGGTAAAAAAGACAAACATTTACTTAAAGCTGTGAAATCATTTTCAGAAAAAAAAAATCTGTCTGTAAAATTAATGTGGATGCATGTACTGCCCATTAGTTTGTTATGCTGCAGAGAAAATTCATCCATTTTTCTCGCCAATATTAAATACCTGGTCCTCTTTTACTCTTGTTCTGATTGTATAGCTTCTGATTTCTGTTACTGTGCAAGTTGTTGACTTCACAGCTTGTTAATGTGCTGCATGAATGGTTTATTGACAAATGCTATATTCAAGGTGGTTTACAATGTGATGCTATAGTTAATGTGGTTGTGGTTGTTCATTCATGAAGTCAATATTCATAAGTTAGGAAGTTAGAGGAAGGGCAAAGTAGTCTGTCGCATACTTTTTTTTAATATAATTTTATTTCAGTGGTATGTGTGTGACTATGTGCATTTTGGTTAGTAAATAAATTTATGAAACAGTTAACACATTTTTGACTTTACTGGTTTCCTAAATATGTGGTACAGATTGGTGTGTGCATGTACTTTATGTGGGCATAAGCATGTGTGTATGTGTGAGAGATGGCATATGTTTTTTTACAGGTTGTGTGTGTGTGTGTGTGTGTGTGTGTGTGTGTGTGTGTGTGTGTGTGTGTTTAAGGTAGGGGATTGATGCAGTGTGTGTTGCATGCAGGCAGTGGAGTTTGCTTTCTTTGTGTAAGCGGCATGTAGGTTCATGTATTTTTCTCAATTATGTAGGTGTTAATTGTGTGTACATGTATGTACAATGTTTGATAATGCACTCTGTTTGAAATGCTACAGTAAATAATTAGAAGACATTCAGTTTAAAGATACAAGTATTACTTCTGTGATAGAAATGCTGATATCAATATTCACAAGGCATAATTAAATGGAACAATTCATGATAGATAATAATTTGCAGTTCACATTCCAGTAGTTAAATTCCAGTTGCTTGGAATTCAAGCATGCTACATTAAATCTGAGGTATCCATAGTCTAATAGGTTCATAGGTGTGTACTAGGCCAATGGCCCCAGAGCCTTTACAAGCCTAGCCCATGGAAGTGTCCTGGCATCATGCCACCATTTGTTCCCAGTGCTTCTATCAATTAGAGCAACTGGAGTGATCCCCGGGGAGAACTTTCTATTTCCCATCCACTCATCAAGTTTTCTCTTGAAAAGGGCCAGTGAGGTGCTCTGCTTGATATGTATGGGGAAGTATATTCCAGAGCATGGGCAGTCTCTGGGTTATGAACCTGTCTCTCTAGCATGTTCTGTTGATTGTGGTAATGAGGTTGAGGTCCCAGGACTGATAGTGTGGAGGGATTGGAATTTTGTCAGGTGTAACATTTCTAACAGGGCTGGGTCAGACATACTGAAGTTTTTTTGAGTCTGTCAATGTAGGGTATGTGTTGAAGGCTTAGGATCCTCTTCATGAGGTACTTTTGTGACCTTTCCAGCTGTTGTAAGTGTTTAGTGAGGTACATGAGAAAGGGTCTATATTAGATGAACGAAAGTTCATCTTAGTGAACGCTCACATAAGCGAATATCTAGGTACTCAAAATGCAATTGTGGGGGGGCTGTGCTCCCCCCTGCTAAATATATATTCCAACTCCGAGATTGCACTACAGTGAGGAAAGGGCAAATATTCCCATCTTCACTGTATCACAATCTCACAATTGCGGTTTCGAGTTCCGCATTATTCGCTCATGTGAGCGTTTGCTAAGATGAACTTCTGTTCAACTCATATAGATCACACGAGAAATGGGTCATTATACTCGATGATTGGTCTAATGAGGGAAGAGTAGAGAGAGATGATGAGCTCTTTCTTCCTGGATGCAAAACCCTTGACAATGAGATGTGTCACACAGAAGGACTTTCTGACCACAGTGGCAATATGGTGGTCTAAGGAGAGGTTTCTGTCAACCTGTGTCCCCAGATCTTTTATAATGCCTTCAGCGTTCAGTGGGCTATCATCAATGTGGTAATTAGTGGGGGCTGAGTATTTCCCAAAGGGGATGATGATGCATTTTTTGGCATTAAGCTTAAGGCCATGGTTTCGACACCAGTCATTGATATCAGTGAGGCCTTTCTGCAGGATGTCTACATCACTTGGGGAGTTAATAATGGCTCCCAGCTTGCAATCATCAGTGAACTTGGTCAGCCAGAGTCCCTCCGTGTTGGCCTGGACTTCTGAGATGTAGTTGCCAAACAGGTGAGTACCCAGGACCAAACCCTGTGGGACTTCACTTGTGACTGGTCGGCAGCCCGTCTTGGAGTCTGCTACTTTCACACTGTGGTACAAAAAAACCCCATGGAAAAGCCTTGAAACCAAGGGCGCCTGCAAGCAGGTGCAAGGGCCCCTGGAAGTAGCTGGCCGGGAGATTAATTTTAGTTTTTTTTTTTTTTTTAAGGGCGTTTTTCTTTAAGAACGCCCTTTACGTATAGCCGCACAGACAGAGCAGGTGTTTGCGACTTGTTTACGTCTTCACAACCGATGGATTACATTTTCATCTTCCGCTCGGAATTTGAATTTCAGGAGATGTTTGGACTATGGACGGACGTACAAGTGAGAGGTAGGTGTGTTTTAAGTGTTTAAGAGGTGTGTGTGTGTAAGAAATAGGTAGGTAGGTAGGTAGGGGTGTGTGGATATAAGAAGTAGGTAGAGGTGTATATGTGTTGTTTATATAAGAAGTAGGTAGGGGTGTGTATGCGTTTATGTAAGAAGTAGGTAAGGGTGTGTTTGCGTTTATGTAAGAAGTAGGTAGGGTTGTGTATGCATTTATTTAAGAAGTAGGTAGGGGTGTGTGTGTGTGTGTGTGTGTGTGTGTGTGTGTGTGTGTGTGTGTGTGTGTGTGGTGGTGTGACTTTTGAGTTGGGACTGGTTTGAACGGAGTTTGTGTTTCTTTTTTTTTTTATCTTTAGTTGTTCAACGAAGATGCATTCACTGAAATGCGATTTGCAATGTGATATAGACCCGCAAACATCAATTTTAAGCATCGGATGACATTATGCATTATTTTTTCATTAATTCTGCTTATGTTAATTTGAGAGGGAAGATGCATTTTTCTGCTCTGATCTATAAGGAAGGCTGCTGTTATTCTATTTTTATATATACATAAAACATTGAAATGAAACACAGGCCATAAAAAATATTATAATTTTTATTGCTTTTTCCACTCTCTCAAGCTGAGGCATACCTCAGTGACAAACCTGTGTTTTTTGCTCATGTTCACTATTATATCACACTATTTTCCATATTCTCCTAGTAAATCTTTTATTTGTTTATGGAGTTTTAGTTGTTTAAAATTACATATACAAGTCTTTTTGACCTAGATCATTGATAGAGAGGAAAAACAAATTAATACAAAAAGGCCTTCTTCCTGCCACAGTGGGAAATTTGGCCAATGACAAATTTAGTTCTAAGGAGAAGCTCTCAAAAACAGTTTTCTTCCCCAGTAATAGAGGAGAAAAAAGTTATCATTATATAGATGTACATAGACAACATCAATTCTCTGCAGATAGAAATAAACCTATTAGAAAAAACTCTCAGGTCTCCATTTCTTTTTCTGCTAAGAAACTTGGCCCACTATACCAAGGGCACATTCCACTTCAGAAGTTGCTTACCTCATTGGCCTTTTTCTGTAAAGCAGCCTTGGTTGATGTTTATGTCACAGCTACTTATCTTCACTGAATATATTTGCAAAGCACTATAAGTTGGATGTGATCTCTAGGTCTTGATTTTCTTTTAGCACCATAGTGGTTAGGGGTATGCTCCCATGAGGGAGACCACACAAAATGATTAGCCTGTCCTGATGTTGTTGAGGATGTACTTCCTCATATCAGATATGAGCGTTACGTACTTACTATAACAATATATATGGGTGAGCCTGACCATTCTCAGTAATATACCCACAGTATTTTCCCTTCCATTTTACTGACTGGTCTATTCCATTTGTCTTGTGTTCTTAATGATTTCAATGACTTCTAAATTCATCAGTGTAAAACAGTTCATATAACACATATCTACTTGTGTAGTTCAATTAAATGTAAATGTGACACATGCTACATTTCACAAATATTTTTTTTCAAGAAGTGGATGTACATAACATATTAGAGGATCAATAAGCCACCTCAAAGCTCCTAAAAGTTACAAATAATGAATGTCATAAATTCATAGATTCATAGACTGTTACTAGGCTAATGGCTTTCTAAAGCCTAGCCAGGTTTTCCTGAAAGAATAATGATGTCCTTGCATCCAAATAGGACATTGAGGACCAGGCGTTTATAAGCTACCTGTGCCTATAAGGGACCTGGGTGCCAGGCCCGATATAAATTTCCTGTTTCCCATCCACTTGTCTAGGTTGTGTTTAAAATGGGCAATAGACAAGCTCAGCTTCACATGGATGGGAATCCTGTTCCATAGGACAGGCAGTGTCTGGGACACATATCTGTCTCTCCAGTATATTTTGTTTGTCACAGACAAAATTCACCTCCCTAGACCTTGTAGTACTTTTTGACTTATGAATCTGTAGGAGATTCACAAGTGTGGGGTATGCAGATGCCTTGCAAGCCAGGCATAGATCACCTATCAGCAGTTTATAGGTGACTGAGCAGAGGGAAAGGGTTTTAATGCGCTCTGCATAAAGCAGGTATGTTATTCCTTGTATTCTTTTTGTAAGGAATCTTTAAGGTCGCTGTAGTTGCTGCATATGCCTGGTCAGGTACATAGCAAAGCACTGTACTCTGTGAATGGTCTGATAAGGGCAGAGTACAGTGGGGTAATGACCTCTCTGGACCTAGATGCCATACCCTTACTTATACTTTGCACAACATAAAAAGGGTTTCTTCACTACTGTGGCCATGTGGTTGTTGAAGGCAAGGCTACTGTCTACATGTGTACCAAGATCCCTGACTGGTTGACTCTGAAGGGTGTATTATCAACATGGTAATTAGCCTGGATGGTTAAGTTCCCAAGGGGTACAATTATGCATTTCTTACTGTTGAGTTTAAGACCATGGCTTTGACACTATTTATTAGTCAGATATAGACCTTCTTGAAAAATGTTAGCGTCGGCAGTGGAGTTGATTATTACCCCAGTCTTGCAATCATCTGAAAACTTAGTCATCCATAAATCTTCAGCATTTGCTTCCATTTCAGAGACGTAGATGCAAAAAAGGAGTGGGCCCAAGAACAAGCCCTGGGAGACTCTGCTAGTGACTGGTCTCTTGTTGGAGGTGGCCTCACTTATTTTGACCTCCTGGTTCCTATCAGTCAGTTGGCTATCTAGCAGGTAATAAAATGGTTTATACCCAAATTAGTGAGCTTGTCTATAATGCCTGAGTGGGGTACTGTATCAAAAGCCTTGGCCAGGTCAAGGTAAACTATGTGTATAGTCTTACCATCATTCAATGCTTTGATGACCCTCTCAAAAAAATCCACCAAATTTAATAGACATGACTTTCCTTTAACAGAGCCAAATTGTGATGGGTCCAGTATTTGCAGGTTACCTATGCCCTCATTTATCATGTCCATGATGATTCTTTCCATGGCCTTACCTTACCACAAAAGGTACCCTTGTAACCATCCATGTATTGCTTATGGTTGACCCTCTGGGTTTCCTTTGTTATTCCCTTTTCTCTTTTTTTTTTCTTCTCTTCCACTTCCTCCCCATTAATATGAGAAACTGGGCTGCCACTTTGCTTTGGTGGCCCTTGCTGGCCTGAATCCCACTGCACAAGTGTGACGATGAGAATGAACTTAACTGCTTCTGTGAGCACACAGTGTTTTGCACAGTCATGCACTCTTTCCGTGACATTCACATCTACAGTCAGGGGTTCAAAACTTGGCCATACCTCTCAATTGTATAGGTTATTGCAGAATGTCCAGATTTGTCATCAATTTTTGGTGAAAGCCTGTTTAAAAAAAAAAGCTCTAGTACAAACAAAAAACATTGCAAAAATGTAGTAACTGAAACATCTAACAATATCAAAATTGCACTCCAAAATAATGTCTATAAAAAATGGCAAACAGAATACAAAAAGTAGTTTGAAGAGGAACCCCCCCACACACCCCAATGTAAATCTGTTATGTATACTAACTCAGTTTGCATAAAATTGGAGAAAGGGGAAAATATGCTGTCACAAAAGGAAAAACTGACGGCCCAGATATCTGGAATTTTGTAAATAACTCTATATCATTTGTGAATATTGATATGATTCATACAGAAGTGTGTGTGTAAAGGTGTAAAGTACTGAGCAAAAATGTAACACAGCATGCCCTGCCAGCTTAGAAAAGAAATGTATATAAACTATTGTAATTGTGTAAATGTATATGCTTTAACAATTGAAACTAGAACAGAGTTGTGTCCTAGTTGCCTGTTGCACATTTGTGTTGCATGTTGAGAGAGAACGATACTGTCCGTTTTACTTTTTTTTATGGGGCTGCTATCAGCCATTAGGGATAGAGTGGCATCTGCATCCATGTTAACTATTGCCTGCCTGGAGGTGGCCTTACCGAAGGTATAACTGCTGTCTGAATTAATTTTGGCCTGTCAGACATCACCCATTTTCTGTAGTAGTATGTAATACTTCTGCTCGGCTCCTGTGTCCACCCCTTGCTAGAGAGCTGTGCCACAACAACCGTTAACAATTAGTTCCAGCTGGAGTGTTATGATGTACACCTGAACTTTTTGCGGTCTGCTGAAATACAAGCCTGCACCAGATTGAGTTGTGCTACTGTTTTCTATCTGTGCATATTTCAAATGTTTACATGTAGTTATTAGTATTTTTATTTAAAGTATGTATGCACCCTAAGTTCAAAAGTTTTCAGACACTGTGGGATTGGGAGTTTCTTTAACTTCAATTGTGCTACGTATAAATAATTTGGTTTGAAATTTGGAACACTTTTTATTGGACTTTGTCCTGATGTGACAAGACATTGGCTGCTGGTTAAATTTTATAGTTTGTTACTTTTTCTGAATAAATATATTTTAGATTTTTTTTTCTTAGAATACCAGGCTGCACTAAAGTTTAGAGACGGGTTAGTATTTGGAATAGTAAACTTTCAAAATATGAAATGTGGTGACATTAGATCTGTTTATTTTATTAAACATAGGGTTTTGTTTATTTAGTAGTTGTTGCCTGACCCTGTTGAAGGTGAAGCTCCAGTAGGTGCATTGTAAAACCCATCTTGGCCAAATAAAGGTATTGATTGCTTCACCTCTGTGTTCCAGCTTCTGCCCATATGCAGTTGGTTAAACAGGAAATGGCAAATAGAATATTTTGCAGTACTTATCAGGAGAATTCTGTTGTGCTGTTTGCATTGTTGTCACATCTTCAAGGAGTGCTGATTTTTGCTGGTGATCTACCTTAATTGATAAGGAAGTCCAAACATAAATATTTTTTTGGAGAGTGGCTAGCATTACAAATCACAGGATGTCAGACCAAAGAGGGGGAGTTGTTGTTATTAACTGTTTTTAATTACTTCTTACTTTGAGGCAGAAATCTGTTTTCTTAGTGGATTAATAGATATTTTAATGAAGTGTTGTATTGGTCGCATTCAGGATGGATTAACATTGTCTTCTGCAAGGAGTCTTGATTTAAGCATATTGCAAAGTAACTCCCAAAGAGACAGTGTTCTTGTCACTACAGGATGTTTGCTAAGGTGAGAGTATGCAAAGAATTACATATATAACGTTATCATGGAGAACATAACATTTACTACAGGTTTAAAAAGACATGGCTTACTAATTTACAAATATGCAGGGAGACATGCACAGTATGTTTAACTGTTATGTTCTGGTGTGTATGCATTTTTATTGTATGCTGGAGTCTTTATTGCTGCTTATCGAGAAAAGCTTTTTTCTAGACTCTAAAGGTTAGAAAGAGGTATTTTATACACTTCAAGGATTGTGACAATTTATGAGCAGTTTACAAATCATAAAGCATTATCTTCTTCCCCTGTCATACTGTATTTTTATTTAATTGTTTTATCAGTTAACATTAAGTAATGTGCATTCAGTTACAGAATAGTATAGTAAATTCACAGAGCCATTGTTTGGTTTCTGTTACATGATGTACTTTTCTTTTTTTTGAATCCACATAAAGGTCAGATTTTTTTTTTTATTTTACATTTGTTTACCAGGGAGGTCCGACTGGACAAAACTGTTCATTTTCAGCAGAGGCTCAGGGAGAAAAGCTCCAGAACAATTGCTAACATACTATACATAAGATATTTACATGAGCATTGTGGTTTACACAGTTATAAAATATAGCAGATATATGATAGCATAAGATATTTACATAAGCATAATGGTTTAGACATACAAATAAAAGTATAGTAGGTAGTAACATATGATTGTTCATACAGTATGTTTAGTAGAGATAATGTTGAAGATGTACTAAAGATAAGACAAGAAAGGAAAAACTAAAAAAGCACTAGCCAGATTGTCAAAGCAGGAGAATATAGACAAGTTCATGTGAGATTCATTGACATTTTAAGGGAAACTGTGCATAAAACACACATTACTATCCAGAATTCATACCTCAGTCTCAACCTCTTAGAGCAAAAAATCTGGACAAAGATTAAAATGATGGGGGGAACAAGTAGGGAAAGATTTTAAATATTGCTCTTACAAACTTAGAAAGTTGATAAAATAATAGGTTTTGCATTAGCATGACATTTCTGAAGGATGTGGACTCTTCAACGCAAATGTTTATCATTATTTAATGACTTCAATCCTCAGCTATTTGGCAGAAAAGTACAGATTTTAGGAAGAACACACAAAAAATATGAGGCAAAAATCTGGACATTCTGTGAAAATCTGTTCATTTGAGAGGTATGATGGTGCTTACTGCAGTATTAAGTTTTCTTTGCATAAACATGTACAAAAGCAAAAATCAACTAGTTTTATGTATTTATTTTTTGTTCTTGTCCAGGTTAGCATTATGCACATGTTAATCATTGGTGTAGCTGAAACACATCAGAAAATGTTTTTTTTTAATCCCATACCTGACACTTTTTTGTTTGTTTTTGTTCAGTAACATCATTGATAGAAGATCTGCAAGATACTGACTACAAAGGATCTGATGGACATGCTCCACCTCAAAAAATCCAAATCCATCAGGACCACGAGAGCTAAAGACTTAAACCTCGGCACAAGTATGAATAGGACATGCTGGAGGGATAGATTTATAACCCAGAGGCTTCCCATGCTTTGGAACAGGATCCCAGTTCATATTAGGCAGAGCCCCTCACTGACTCTCTTCAAGAGAAATCTTGATGAGTGGATGGGAGATTGTAAGTTTACCCCAGGGGTCACATCTGTGTCACTGCTAGACAGGGGCACAGTAAACTAATTCTATTATATAAGGGGACCTTCACTGTGTCACTACTAGACAGAGGCACAGTATTCTAGATTTATTCTGTACATTTTTGTACCATTTCATGGGGTGGCAAAAGCCACATCACTATGGCTAGGCTTACAAATGCCCCAGGGCAGATAGCCTAGTACTATACTATACTATGAAACAAAGGTAGTAGTAGCCCATTGGATTCTTCATCAGACAAGAAGCGATCATTCAGATATAGTAGCAATATGATATAGTTCATTACTGACGGCAATTCATTTTCAGAATTCTTCATGTTGTAGGTTTTGCATCATTTTAAGATGCAGATAAAATAAGTTGACCTGAGCAGTGTTACTGCTGGAAAAGCGAGACGTCAGTGAAGAAACTAATGAGTCAAGATATGGAATATAAATACTTGTTCTGTAATAACTCTCAAAATCCACGCCTACTGTGTTTGCTCCGTGTGTCGATTGCAAATCCTTGGCAACACTAACTCAATACTAAATTTATCTGCTAGTGATCTTGCCTTACTGAGAATGTCATTCCTAAAGTGTTCTTCAGCATGGTTGCGGTGCTCCTTGAATATTTCAATGAGTCTGTTGATGTGTTGTTGAGCCACTACTATATCAAGTTGAACAGACTGAAACATCTGGGCAACAGGCTCAAGAACTGATGAGTAATTTGCAATAATGAAGAGAAAATAAGAAACGTGCACGAAGAGCAAGCGCTGAGTAACATATGTGCATTTTGTCTGGTTTCACCAGCAGTGCTCTTCTGAAGATCAGCCAGGCAGTCAAATATTTTCTCAAAGTTCTGACTAAACACACAAATGGATTTATATTTCTCAGTTCATCATGTCTCACACAGAAGAGGTATATTTGGTGCCAATGCTCGTCATTTTGGACTGTCATGGAAAAAGTTAATCTTCTTTATAACACCAACAGCACTATGTATTCCAGGAACACCATTCAGATCATTGACTACAAGGTTTAGTCTGTGAGATGCACAGTGGATAAAGGCTGTTTTTGGATACTTTTCATGAATCTTTGCCTGACCACCATTCTGGATGCTTGTCATTATGGAGCAGCCGTCATAGCCTGTCTGAGTAATTTTTCCAGGTCTAGGCCGCACTTTATGCATTCACTGACAATGACATTTGATACAGACTGTGCATCTCTCACAACAATAGGAACAAAAACTGCAAACTCTTCTCGAATCCAATCATCAACAAACCAAATGCTCAATGACAACTGCGCAATGTCTGAGATATCTGCAGTTTCATCTGCCAATACACTAAATCCAACTGCCCTGTTTGCTGCACAATCTCCTTTTGAAATACGTGTTCGTATTCTGCCAACAGCTCATTTTGCACTCTATGGGATGTGTACCAAGCATTTCCTGCAGCTGTTTCACTGTGCTGCTTCAGTATTGTGTCACCAGCTTCAATATTAAAATCTAACAAGAAACACAAATTTCCACCAGAGCCTTCTTTTCCACAGAGAGGAATATCATGGGTTGCACAGTAAATAATGGTAGATACAATTGGTTCCAATTTATTTTGCTACTGCTGCATCTAGCTGTGGAATAACAGCTGTTTCTGGCTTCTGTCGTGTTCGTGTATGAGAAAAATTGGAAGCATCTTCAGTAGAACCTTTGTGCCATGATGATTGCATGTGATTTCTTGCAAGACTCATTGAAGGCATTATATTTTGTGCACACACTAGTGATGAAGCTGCCTTGCAACACACGGCGAAGTGACTGAGGAAATAATACACAAGTTAAGCAGAGTGGGCCTTTCAAGAGAGGAGAAAATGCAAGCCACGGTGAGTACTGAGACAACCAACTATATCTGAATATAGTTGGTTAATAAATAATGACATGCATTTCAGTTTCAGACTTCATATCATTCAGAAAATTTAATTCTAACACAAATCCTTTTATTCTAGCAACTTTCTAATGTGTCCCTAGTTTTGGGCCTTTATCCCCAACATTATAACAGGCTTTGTCCAGATTTCTTGTGTTAACAGATTGAGAGGTATGGTGTATATGTGTGTCTGTATGTATGTATAAGAAGGAGGAAGCATACCCCTCAGCTGTCCAGGTTTTTGGAGAATGTCCAGACTTTGCCCCATATTCCTCCTAAAAAGCATTGAAGTTGCTAAATAATGAACAAGGAGAGGGTCATGGTGAGCAGCCTGTCGGGCGCTAGGATCCGCCACATAACACAAGCACTCAGGTCACACCAAGGCAAGTACAAATATGGCTCAGTCATTGTCCATGCTGGTGTGAATGACCTGAGACCCTGGACTACATGAAAAGAGACATAAAGGAGCTCTCTGAGCATGTAGCCCAGGCTGGTATGACCCTGACCTTGAGTAGCATCTTACCTTCACCAAGAATGATGCCACAATATGAAGACAAGATGATCAATTTCAACAATTGGCTTAAGTACTGGTGTCATTCAAAGGGGATCCAATGCCTGTCAGCTTGGGATGATATGCTCGACAAGCCATGATGCTTCGCTAGGGACGGCTTGCACCTGTCACCCTGGGCTTTCGGATATTGGCAAAGGCTCTTGCTACCCCCATAGTGCCTTTTTTAGGCAAGGCTCAAAAGACAAACCCACCTCCATAGGTATCACAAGGGATAAGAAACTAAGAGTAATGCTACTCAACGCCAGAAGTCTAAACCTCAAGATGCATGCACTCGAAACTCTCCTTAGCATGGAGAACATCGATATCTGTGCAGTAACAGAAACCTGGTTCAGGGCTCCCGAGAGCACCCCAGCACTACCAGGTTATACCTCATACCATGCTTTTCAGCCCCAAAACTTGGACCGAACCACAAAAGGAGGGGGAGTATCGATATTCATCAAAGATACCCACACCTCCAGGTTGGTGGCAAAGCACGAAGCATCAGAGACTATCCATGTGCAACTAATAGTGGGTAAAACTGCCTTCCAGTTTATAGCCTGCTACAGACCACCCTCCCAAACCCAGGAACCCCACTCGGCCTTCCTGAGAACACTGGAAAATATGAAGGTCTCTCCAAACACTATTATATTGGGCAACTTCAACTACCCAAACATAGACTGGGGGCATTACTCAAGCTCCAACACCCTAGCCCAAAGGTTCCTAGAATGTATAAACTCCAATGCTGTGGAACAACTTCTTACCACTCCCACAAGAGGGGAAAACATACTGGACCTGATCATCACCAACATGGGGACTCTATGCTCCAGACCAGAAGTGTATCCCTCACTGTTAAAATCAGACCATAAACTAATCTCACTGGATATTCACATCCCAACCCCACCCCCTGCCCAGAAAACCACAGTGAAAAACTTCTCTAAAGCAAATTTCACACTTCTCAAAACCGAGGTGGAATCCTTCAAAGCCCCCGGGTCTGTGGAAAATACGGCCCAGACCCCAGAATCCTTTATAAACGCATTCTATGAACACCTTCAGGAATGCATGGATCATGCGATCCCAAATAAAACCAAGACCCAATCCTCCAAAGGCAGACGTCCTGTCTGGTGGACCCCAGCCATAAACAAACTATACAATAGAAGGAGGAAGCTACTAAATGATAGAGCAAAATCCCAAAAAGGGAAGGCATCACTGATCAGTATTAGCAAAAAACTACGGGCACTCATAAAATTGTCTAAGGCCAGCTTCAAGAGAAAAATTGCACAGGACACTAAGGATAATCACAAGGCTTTCTTTAGTTATGTTAGAAACCTGGGTGGTAATTCCCAGATATGCTCAGAATTAGTTCAAAATGACAAAAAATACACTGAACCCACAGACATTGCCAACATCCTAGCTGACAGGTTTAGCACAAACTTCTGCCCCCCTTCCCCACCAAAAGGGCAAATATCTATCCCAGCAGAGTGCTGCCCCCCTGACACCTCAGATGCTCAGGTAAGAGCCACCCTCTCCAAAGCAGAAAACACAGCATCAATGGGACCAGACGGTGTCCTGGGTTGTATCCTACATGAACTACAAGAAGAGCTAAACCCAAACATAAAACTACTGTTTAATCTCAGCCTTACTACAGGATATGTGCCCAAAGAGTGGGGTACAGCAACAGTGGTCTCTCTCCATAAAGGTGGTGCCTCAACGGATCCTGGAAACTATCGCCCCATAAGCCTGACTAGCTTGGTCTGCAAAGCTATGGAAAGGATCATCATGGACCTCATAAATAAAGATATTGGGGACCTACAGACACTGGATCCTACCCAGTTCAGCTTTGTTAAGGGCAGATCCTGCCTCTTAAACCTGGTTGATTTCTTTGAAACAGTCAACAAGGCCATTGACGAGGGGAAGGTGGTCCACACAGCCTACCTGGACCTCGCAAAAGCCTTCGATACAATACCCCACTCGGGCATTATAGATAAGCTCACCAGCTTAAATATAAACCCCTATGTCACTAGATGGATTGCAAACTAGCTCAAGGACAGAACCCACATGGTTAGAATTTCTGGAGCCATGTCAGACTCCAAACCAGTTACAAGTGGTGTTCCACAAGGCTCAGTCCTGGGACCTCTCTTGTTCGGAATATATTTTTTGGAGGTACAGGCCAACACAGAAGGACTGTGGCTGACCAAGTTCGCAGATGACTGCAAACTGGGCACCATAATCGACTCTCCAGCCGACACAAGCATTCTCCAAAAGGACCTCATAGAAACAGACAACTGGTGCCAGAGCCATGGCCTCAAGCTAAATGCCAAAAAGTGTATAGTCATCCCCTTCGGCAAAAACAAAGTGCCCAGAAATTACCACATAGGTGGTAATCCATTAAGTAAAGAAGAAGTAATTAGGGACCTGGGGACCCAAGTTGATAACAATCTCTCATTTGACAACCACGTGGCCAAAGTGGTTAGAAAAATATTTTATATAGCCCACCTAATCATGAAGGGATTCACATCTAGATCAGGGGAGGTCATCGTGCCTCTTTACTCATCCCTCATCAGGCCCATAATTGAGTACAATGCCCCTTTTGGGATGTACCTTACCAGACACCTGCAGCAACTGGAAAGACCCCAAATGTTCCTCACCAAGAGGATCAAAGGGCTCAAACAGATGCCATATGCTGCCCGGTTAAAGAAACTCCAGCTCTACTCAGTGGCATACCGCCTGTTCAAAGCGATCTGTGCCTGCCGTATAAAGTCATGTCCAACCCGGAATTAATGGACATGCTGCACCTCAGAAAATCCAAATCCCATCGAGCTACGTGCTCGAGAGACTTGAACCTCAGCACTGAAATAAATAGGACATGCTGGAGGGACAGATTCATAACCCAGAGGCTCCCTTCACTCTGGAATAAAATCCCAGTCCAGGTTAGGCAGAGTCCCTCATTGACTCTCTTCAAGAGGAATCTTGATGAGTGGATGGGAGATCGTAGGTTTAACCCGGGTATCACTTCTTTGTCATTTTTAGACAGAGGCACAGTATACTAACCTCGAAAAAGGGCATAGCAAAATAAATTTAAAATGGGTGGCGAAAGCCAAACACATTCTGGCTAGGCTTATAAATGCCCTAGGGCAGATAGCCTAGTATGAACCTATGAACCTATGAACCTATGACAGACATTTGAGTTTTAGAAGTCATATCCTTTAGAAAAATGCATACTAACATAAATCCTGTTATTCTAGCAATGTTCTAAGTTCATGAGAGCAATATTTATAAACTGCTCCTATTTACTTTAGGCTTTGTCCAGATTTCTTGCACTTAGAGGTTGAGGTGCGTGTTAGAGAGAGTGAAATGCCCTAGAGTTAGCAGGTGGAATTTATTTTCAAGTGCATTTTCAAGGAATTGTGAGCTTCAAGGGAAGAGAGTTTTACTGCTGCTCATGCTAAGCCTGCTTAAAATGTGCAACTGTTTTGTTTAGCAAATAGTATCACTATTGTGGTATAGAATTTTTAAAGCAGCACAGCAGGTAGCATACTTGCATCTTGATACAGAGGGCTGTAGGTTCTTCTCCCACAACGTGTAGATTTGTATTTTAAGGGGGTGTATGTCCTCCTTTGTATGAGATGCCTAATAACTATGAACTTGTTTTTCAGCTTGCCACCCATTCCTTATTGCAATATACCAGCTTACCATTTTTTTAATATAAAGTAGGCAATTTATTTTTCAAGGGCAGCAGGCAGTGAATTTGTAGATGAAACACTGAAATATAAAGTTGTTTTCTAGCAACAACCTCTTCACTGGCTTCAGATCTCTTTAATGTGGAATTATTCCGATGAGTTTTACTTCTGCAAAGGTTCTGCATATTGATTGATATTGTGGATTGTATGACAGAAGTTTGAGTAGCGTGGCCCCTTATGGTTGAAATGTTCTGAATTGGGCAGGTTGTCATTATTGGTTCATATGATTTGTTTCATTGTTTAAAGGAAAAATGTTCAGAACTATAAATTTAAAACACACTCTAACAAGTGGTGCTGTATTATACAAGGGATATAATTCAATTATTATATAGTATAATTAATACAGTCAGGAAGGTGAATCAAATAACTTTTGCATGGTTCTAAAAATGTGTGCAAGGAGCCTATGATTTGAAAACAGCCCAAAGGTAAACTTACCCGGCCACTGGCCAGATGCATTTTCTTTGAATGCGGGTTTCAATGTTGTTTCGGTGAATGTGGGTTTCAAAGGTAGTGAAGTTTTAATGCTAAGTCTCTTTTCATTGTAAGACTATTGCTTTGTTTAGGTTTAGTAAATGTCTACCAGTGTTTGTGCTATAAAATTTGAAATAAAAGTTTTAAATGAAATCCAAATATCTGTAATCATTGTAAAAGTAAAGCATAAAACAGTATGCACACTGAGAGATTTGAACAGTGTCTATGACAAATGGGGAAAAATAGCCAAGTATTGGGACATTGGAATGGCTACCAGGGCAGGGGAGGAGTGGGACTGTGTGGGCGGGGCAACATAGGGGTGGGGTGGGGTGGGCGGGGCCTGGGTTTGCACCCCCCCCTGCAAAAAATCCTGCGGGCTCCCTTGCTTGAAACTCCACGAATGTTTGTTTGGATGACAACACCCTCTGTCAGCTCTTACTGGGAGAATGGAATAAAAATCCTAATAGAGCAAGAGAGGGTCTGATGTTTGGCAGCCAGCAGGCACAAAAAACTGAGAACAAAATCAATACAAGAAGACAGTATTGTATAATAAACTTTAAGTCAAGTATTTATGCAAATGAAATTTGAGAGATAAAGGTAAAAAACTAGAAGGAGTGAGTGAAAGAAATGAGATTTCAGGATCATTAGACATGAATGGATCTTTCTTCATTTTTTATTTTATTTTACATTTGTTTGCCCGGAAAGTCTGACTGGACACAGATCCATTTTCAGCAGAGGCCCGGGAAGAAAAGCTCCAGTTAGATACATAAATTTTACATAAGAATCACATTCATATCACATAAAAATCACATTGATGCAATAATACATGAAATAACATCTCATAAAATGCAATAGTACATAGAATAAAAATAGATGGCCAGAGTACATGATATGATGTAAATTGTGCAATTTAAAAAAAATAAAAAATATAAGTTAAAAGTACACTGGAATAATGTAGAATGCAGGATTACATAAAAAGAGTACTATGAGATAGAGAGACCAGTTTGTATGTTAGGTAGTAGATATAATACAGCCCCTAGCTCTATAGACATTAATTTTTACTATATAGATCCACATAGTTAGAAACCAGATACTAGTCAGGTTTATACGGGGTTATTGATGGTGAATTAATGCTATTTAGTCAGGTAAGTATAGACATAAGGGTTATTTAGTAGTGGGAGTATTATTTAAATTGTTGATTAATTGTTTAGCATGGGAGGTTACAGGAGTATAACCAGACATTCATAAAGTGAACCTTGAGGAGTTTTTTGAATTGTGGGGTGGAGGTATTGGAGGTGAGGTTGCAAGGTAGGTTATTCCATGCTTTTGAGATGAAATAGCCAAAGAGGGATTTCCCGGCCTCATTATTGTATTTGATGACTTGTAGGCGGTTTGGGTTGTTGATCTAAGGGTTCTTGTTGCAGAATAAGGTGCAACTAGTGTCTGCAGTGCTGAAATTTTAGTTGGGTGGTAGTATAGCTTGTGTGCCAAAATTAATTGGTCGAGTTTTTGTAAGTGAGGAAGTTCTAGCCAATTTAGCTGCTTGAGTGCTACACAGTGATTGGCCCATTAATGGGTTTCAGTAGCAAATCTAGCAATTTTGTTGTAGCAAGATTCTAGTTTGTGTAGGTTGGTCTTCTGAAGGTTAGTCAGTATTGGGGAAGCGTAGCGGAGGGATGACAGTAAATGTGTCCTAGCTATGGTAGATTTGGTGAGCTTAGTCAGATATGATTTGTTCCGATAGAGGCGTCTGGGTTTTTTGTGCACTTTTTTGATAGTTTGGACTATATGAATATCAAATCTGAGGTTATTGTCTATTTCTACCCCCAAAAGTTTGGTGTGGGAGGAGGAGGTGATCTTGGTATTGATCATGGACATTATGGTAAAGTTGTCACATTGAGGGGATTTGGCAGGTCCAAAGATGAGAAATGTTGTTTTATTTGGATACAAGATAAGTTGGGAATTGGTGAACGAGGTCTCAGCTATGGAGAAGCATTCTTGGGTTAGTGACTGGAGGTCATGTAGAATGTGGGCTGCACATATAAGGGCAGTGCTGTCTGCATATTGAACTACTGAGGATTTGGGTGTGGCTATGGAGAGTTGGTTAGTAAATAGGGAGAATGTAATGGGCTAAATATAGCGACCTGAGGGGCTCCTAAGGATATTGGTAGTAGAAGGGATAGTTGGTTCTGCCATAATACTGCTTGTTGTCACCCTCATAGATAGTTTTTAAACCATGAGATGGAGGGGGTTCTCATATTTAGGTTGGATAGTGTTGTGAGGAGTTTATTATGGTTGACCATACTGAAAGCTTTGGACAGGTCTAGAAAAATGGCTGAGACTAGGTGACCCATAATTCTATGGTTGTTTATTGTGTTGGTAAAGCACATAAAAGCAGTGGTGGTGCTATGGAAGGGTCTGAATCCATGATGATGTTTGGATAAAAGGTTGTTTTTTTAGAAGGTGGTTCATTAGCTGTGTGTGCATGATTCTTTCGAGTATTTTTGATAGGGGTGATAAGATAGCATAAGACGATAGCTGTTTAATTTTATGCAATTGCCTCCTTTATGCAGTGGTATGATGTGGGAGATTTTTTTATAAAGCAGGTACTTTACACTCTGAAATTGACCTATTTATTAGAATTGCGACTGGATGAGCTATAGCTTTTACGGCTATTTGTAGGTATTCAACAGGTAAGTTGTTAGCAGTCAGGGATGTTGGTTTTAGCTTGCGGAGGAGTTTTAAAATGGAGTTGACTGGAACTGGGTTTAGGCAGAAGTGGGGGTTGTTGTCATAGGTGCTTGTGTTGACATGGGTGGAAGGATGGGTCATTGTTTCTACTTTTAGTTAAGATTTCTGCAAGGGTCTTAACAGTTTTGGTGAAGTATCTGTTAAACTGGGTGGGGATATTTTCTAGGTTATTGGTTATAGCTGGAGTAGGAGTAGCAGATTTCCCTGGTAGCAGTATAGAGTTTACAGTTGACAAGAATTTTTGGGGATTGTGAGTATGTTTTTCTTGGAGGTTTTGATAATAGTTACTTTTATCTAGTTTAACCTGCTTTATGCCTTTATTGCAGAGCTCTGAATAGTAGTGTTTTGTGGAGTGGGTTCTGTTTTTATGGTAATGTAACAATGCTTTGTTCCTTTCTTTGAGGATTGATTTAGTAGCACTAGTTAACCAAGGAGCATATTTAGCTTTAGTTCTAATGGTTCTGGTGGGTACGTGATGATTTAGTATTTGTAAGAAGGATGTGTGAAAGTACTAAACTGCTTCATCTAGGGGTAGTTGTGTTAGTGGTTTCCAGTTGCATTGTTTTAGGGCAGAAATAAAGTCATCGGATTTAAACTTCTTTTTTTTCCTGACTACTCTGAAGGATGGCTGGGTAATATGGTGAGTTATTTTTCTAAGTAGGAAAATAGGCTGGTGGTCACTTAAGCTGTCTGGCAGACAGCCTACTTGAGATGCGAGTAAGAGGTCTGTTATTAGAATCCAGTCCAAAACGGATTGGCACTTAAATGTTATGTCAGTCTGAATGGGGGTTGAGATAAGTTGTATAAATCCATGAATGTTGATGTGGGTAAATGGATTTTGGCCGGTACAGTTTCGCCAGTCTATATTAAAATCTCCTAGTAAGATGGTTTCCTGAGGAAAGGAGTTTGAGATTGATTCTAGTAAGTTTTCAATATTGGTTATGTTGTTGCCTGATGGGAAATAGCAGCCAATGATATTTATATGTTTATTTGGATTTAGTTTCAATCATTTAAGGATAATTTCTGCATTATCTATGTGTGGAATATTGGCACTTAGTTGTTCTAAGTTGAGGTGAATTTGGTGTAGTACTGCTAACCCCCATCCCCACCCCTTTTACCTTTCCTGTCTGTTCTAATGATACTATAGGCTGATGTTACGTCATTATTATTGATGTCTGGTTTAAGCCAGGTTTCTGTCAGTAATACAACTTCTGGATTATATAGAGCTAATAGGGCCTGTAGCTCATGAACTTTATTAACTATATTCATAACATTAAGGTTAAGAAAGAGAAGGGCGACTTTCTGTCTCTGGATTAGTGGAGTGATAAGATTAGGATCTGAGTTAGGTGTGGTGAGAGGCCCTGGGTTGTGGTTTATGTTGCAGCTACAAATTAGTTTATTTAGAATATGAAAGTACAGTTTGTTGAATTTATAGATTATTTTTTGACTAATCAAATTCCAGCAGATGTCAAAGAGGAACACTGGTTTAGAATCTGATAGGAAATTAATGTTATACAACATGGCTTAAAATCCAGCAAGCCTTAGGTGTTGCATACACCTTGTGCCTTTACCTGAATAATGTATTAAACATGAAAAAGGAAGAAAGTGGAAGACAACCAATGTCCCCGTTTTGTCCTAAGGTAA